>NC_091190.1:12088425-12278425 GCF_040958095.1 Procambarus clarkii | reverse complement strand
TAGGTCAATATATACAATATTTCAATATATGCCTGAGAACAATATATAATACATATACATATACATATATACATTGTATTTGCACTAGTATATAGCGCTCTCAAACACTATATACCTCGAGGACACTGTATACCCGTATACCCGAGGACACTGTATACCCCTATACCCAAGGACACTATATGAGAGAAGTCCTCGTTTGGAGATAATATTTTAAGTGTTTAATTGTTATTGCTGATGTTATCACTATTATATATATGTCTGGTGCTGTAAATGCAATAAAGAAAGCATTGGTAGAAGTAGGAGTTGCAACAGTAAAAGTAATAGTAGACAATAGTATTACTCAGAAACAATGATATCTTTCGACCGATATCAAACAATAAGCAATTGAAATATGGCAATATGATAATGTTTATAACAATTCTCGCCAAAATATATCTCGCTATTAGGCGTGAGGCTCACTAGGCGCACTAGGCTCATTACCAGCAAGGCCAAATAGGGGTCTTTGCCTACATTGAACGACCGGCAAAGTCGGTCATGTAACATGTAAGTCGACTTACATTAACACGTAAGTCGTTATTGTACGACTTACATGTGTGTATAGAGAAAACTCACCGAAATCAAAATGAAAAGAAATTCAAAGAAAAAGAGATAAATTATATGTGAGCGCTCATGTGTCTTCCTACACATCTGTTGATGGTATGTTGAAATATACGAGTGCTCAGTTTATCTCTTAATTTCTGTGATTTATTATCACACACATGGGGCTGGTTGGCTGAGTGGACAGCGCTCTAGACTCGTAGACCTAGGGTCCGGGGTTCCAATCCCCGCAGCCGGCGGAAAAATAAATGGGCATAGTTTTATTCACCCTGGTGCCCCTGTTACCTAGCAGTAAATAGGTACCTGTGAGTTAGACAGCTGCTACGGGCTGCTTCCTGGTGTGTGTGTGTAGAAAAAAATTAGTAGTAACAGTTGATTGACAGTTGAGAGGCGGGCCGAAAGAGCAGAGCCCAACCCCCGCAATTACAACTATGTGAATACAACTAGGTGAGTACACACACACACACACATTAGAAAGAATTTTTTCACTGTCAGAGAAGTTAACAAATGCAATGCATTAAGCAGTGATGTGGTGGAGGCTGACTCCATACACAGTTTCAAATTTAGATTTGATAGAGCCCCAGTATGCTCAGGAATCTGTACACCAGTTGATTGACAATTAAGAGGCGGGACCAAAAAGCCAATGCTCAACCTCCGCAAGCACAACTACGTGAGTACATATTTTACATTGCTCCCAAAGGAGGAATAAACCCCGAAATAGAGGCGACGGAGAAAGAAACTAATCCGCAGGAAGATACATCGATAACACAGTTAATGAGATACGAGGCTATGTATTTCTTCAGAGCAAACAGAAATATCGGATTCCAATTACAGCAGTGATTTATTTATACGCCTTGGCGGTCAGTGAGGGGCTAATATCCCGGCCCAGTGGGGATGATGGCTTGACTTGATTAAGGGAGTGGAGGGCGTCACCCAGGATGGGATCTGATGTTTATGGACCTATTTTGTTTTGGTGATATTGATGTGTAGTAGTGGTGTTGCGGACGTCTGAGGTAATACTCGTAGTGTTTATATGTGTAAATGTTATTGTATATGTTTATTGTTTGTGTTTGCACGTGTTAGTGTTTAATAGTTGTGATACTTAAGGGAACAGAAATGTAATTTAACATTTAAGTCTGTATGTAATGTTAAAATACGTAAATAAGGGTAACATTGATGTTTTAATGATAACATATCTGGATATTATTATTAAAAGTTCAAATAAGCCTGGTCCAGTTGGCCCATGTATTCTCATCCAACCCGTTCTCGCACTTTCGTAAACTAGTATGTTAAGTATGTCACATATGCACGTATTAAATAAGTCAATATTGACTGTAAGAAAGTGCGAAAACGGGTTGTCTCATCGACTGTAAACATGAAGACAACTCCATAATATTATTGCGACACTTACATTTCTAAATCTGTATTCTCTAGAGCGCAGGCGAGAGAAATACGTCATTTAAACGTGGAAAATATTAGAGGAACGGTGTTGGAAATCTACACACGGAAATACAATCACATGAGACCAGGAGGCGTTATCTTGAGGTTATCTTGAGGTTATCTTGAGGTTATCTTGAGGTTATCTTGAGATGATTTCGGGGCTTTTTAGTGTCCCCGCGGCCCGGTCCTCGACCAGGCCTCCACCCCCAGGAAGCAGCCCGTGACAGCTGACTAACACCCAGGTACCTATTTTACTGCTAGGTAACAGGGGCATAGGGTGAAAGAAACTCTGCCCATTGTTTCTCGCCGGCGCCTGGGATCGAACCCAGGACCACAGGCTCACAAGTCCCGCGTGCTGTCCGCTCGGCCGACCGGCGTGAGAGAAAGTGCAAGATTGGGGCCTCGCGGTTGAGATGAGAGTGCTCAAGGGTCGTAGTCCTAAGGGCCCGGGATCGATTCTTGGCCGACGCGGAAACAAGTGGGCAGAGTTTGTTTCACCCTGATGCTCCTGTTCACCTAGCAGTAAATAGGTACCTGCGAGTTCCAGCTGCTACGGGTTTCTTTCTGGAGATGTGTGTGTGTGTGTGTTAGTAATATGTGTAATAGTAAACATAAAGGAAAAATAGATTGGTTAGAAAGGCGGGGTCCAAGAGCTAATAACCGGATTCTGCAGACACAAATAGTAAATACACACCTTACCTTGAGGTGCTTCCGGGGCTTAGCGTCCCTGCGGCCCGGTCGTCGACCAGGCCTCCTGGTTGCCACACGCACACACTTGTGAGTTTACAGAGAACATATTAACACAAGGTTCACTTCATGTCTGGCGGCTGTAGAGATGAGAGTTGCATGTTGATGCTGCATAGTTGGCCTCGTCCGACCACAAGTGGACGTGTTCAACAGTTACAGTTCGTGCAGGAAGTGTCGGACCAACCCGTTGTAATCACCGTCTGCTCTGACGACCACGTGGAGGATCATCCCTCATACCACCCACACCTACGTCATCTCTGCTCCCACTAACGACCAGCCGGCAGTATACGCATCAAAAGCCATCAGCCAAGCTTTGAAGAAACAATGTGTACCAAAGGTCAATTATGGCACGGTAATTGCCTCGCTTGGTCGTAACTCACTCGAAAGAAGCCATTAGTTGAAGGAAAATACTGAAACGCTCGACCCCGTTCTAACTGCCAATTACCCCGGGGCCCCGAACCCCGTTAATCCTACATTAGTATTACCAAGTTATCAGTCATCATCCACTTGGAAATATAATAACAATCATTAAATTAAAAATAGTATCTAGATTCTCGGGGACAAGCAGACACTACTACATACTACATGTATACATACACGTACATCATATATACATACACTTACAAACATGCATATGTATATTAGTCATATATACATATATAGTCTCCATCTGAGGTGACCATTGACGCCAGACCTCCGTCGCGAAAGAGAAATTTCCTTCTCAACTTTTTTATTTCACAATCAAAAATCTAATTATTTTTATTAATCTCTGATTCTTCGTCTTTATGATCGTGAATCAGTTAATAATCGCTAATCCTTTCGAGTAATAATATGTAACTGAGTTAGCTTACCATTTACTTCTCTCTCATGAATTCGTTTAGTTTGTGAAAACAAAAATCTCTGATATGAAGTCAGTTGGGAAATTTCTGGTAATATCGATTGGCTCTCTCTCGCTGCTGAGTTCGGAGTGACTGGCTCGTTCCGGTCCACTTAACTGTTGGGTCATGCATCCAGCGATAGTGTGGCTGGAAAAATAGACTTCTGTCAATTTTGTATATCATGAATGTTTTATTGAAGGTTGTGGAGTGGTCTGTTGTTAGTTGTGAAGTGTAGTGATCATGTCTCCTCTTACTCTTCTGTCTTCCAGTGTTTTGAGGTGCATCTCACGCAGCCTTTCCTCATAACTCATGCCTCTTAGTTATGAGACTAGTCTAGTGGCATGCCTCTGACCTTTTTCCGGCTTCATCTTGTGCTGGACAAGGTACGCTCTATGCTGGGGCCGCATACTCAACGATTAGCCTCACATATGTGGTATACAAGGCTCTGAATGATTCCTCACACAGGTTTCTGAAGGCAGTTCTGATGTTAGCCAGCCTTGCATACGCCGCAGATGTAATTCTTTTTATGTGGGCTTCAGGAGACAAGTTTGGTGTGATATCAACTCCTAGATCTTTCTCTCTGTCCGTTTCATAAAGGACTTTATCTCCTATTCAGTTTCCTGTGTCTGGCCTCCTGTTTCCACTGCCTAGTTTCATTACATTACATTTACTCGGGTTGAACTTTAGTAGTCATTTGTTGGACCATTCATTCAGTTAGGTCATCTTGTAGCCTCATTCTATCTTCCTCCGTCTTAATCCTCCTCCTGTGTGCTCCATCCTCCATCTTAATCCTCCTCCCGTGTGCTCCATCCTCCATCCACAACTCCCTGCCCAACCTCACCAAAAACAGGTTCCCCTCATTTGTCAGTGTAATGTGAGGTAGTCATTCTCCCCTTGGCTGATGTTCGCGACCCCTCGACGCCCACTCATGGCGGCCTGCCAGCCTCGCCTCACACCTGTTGCACCTCAGTTTGTACACTGCCCAGTACACCGGCTAAATTGAGGGGGATTTAGGTGAATTTAAGACACATTCTCTACCACCCACTTCTACTGATCCCACACCCTCCACCACCCACTTCAGCCAGCCCCACGCCCACCACCACCCACTTCAGCCAGCCCCACACCCACCACCACCACCCACTTCAGTCAGCACCACACCCACCACCACCCACTTCAGCCAGCCCCACACGCCCATCGCACTCTTGAGAGTTGAGATGTTCCACATGGCTTGTGACGTCACAGCATGAGCGAGGTGGTCCCGCTCTCCTTAGAAGAACTTGGACTTCAAACACTTGAATCATTGTGACCTTTATAACCCTGAATCACCAGTGACCTTCAGAAGCCGGAGTCTCTGGTGACCTTGAGAAAACTATTATTGATTCATTGACCACACCGGAGTAGCAGCGGGGTGTGAGGGGCACCAGAGCGGTGCCCCTCACACCGCTCGACATTAGCGAACAGAAGGAGCCGTTCTTCCACCAGCGCCCAGCAATACGAAGAAGAGGAAGTGAGGGGAAGACGCGAGGTAGAGGCAGAAGAGAGACAGAGAGGAGGAGGGTGAAGGAAGAGTGGGGAAGGAGAAGTAAGTGAGGGAAATTGTCGAGAGGCTGATCAAGAGATAAAGTCAGAGAGCAGCGACACAGCTGCTTGGAATTATTTTCTGGCGTCCTCTGTATCAATAAACATGTTGTAGTGTGTATTAAAAATACTCGAGAAGAACATTTGTTGTAAAGCATGACTCACCTTGCAAGTGAAGATAGCAGCATATACAACACTCACAGTAGGAATATCAGCCTTAGAGATATTCCTCGTGGCGCTCGTACCCAGACGCAGCTGTAACTCACTCAACTGTCTTATGTGAAGATCGTCAAACAAGATTAGTATTTATCAATCCTCAAACTTAGGTTATCTTGCCGGTGAAAAATGGGGAAGTCTTTTAAGAACAGTATCTATATTTGACAAATAGTGTTTTCCTAACTCGAACAATTTGGAATTTATTATTCTACACATATTTCTAACTTCTCCTAGATGGGTACAGTCTCTCAGGAAGTGGTTAAGGCGGTGTCCCTCACTCTGACTGCAGATTCTGCAGCTCTGCTGTTTATACCCTTCCCTAAACTCCGTGGGTATTTGTATCCAAGACGAATTCTTACTATTACTCGAATGAGTAAAGGTAAGAACTCGACTCAAGCGGCCTGAAGTCCATAATGACTGGGATTGTCAGCAGCAGCCGCATTACTCCAGCCAACTGATGCACTGATGTGTTCTGCTGTCCTCCCTTCCTCAGCGACCTTGCCACGGTGCTGTTGCCTGGTGCACATAAGTAGCTCAAGATCTCTTCTAACTTCCATAACCTCATTTCCTTCAGGAAGTTGTGAGGCGATAATGTGACCTTATATTCTGCTTCAGAGTTGCTGAAGTATTTAGCTGGTTAAGGCAAAATGGATTTCTCTTACTCCTTTTTTAGTTGTACTCTTTGATATTTTTTAAGTTGTGAATCTTAATTATCTGTTCTTACATGCATTTTGTTTTATATAAATTATTTGTGTATATCACGAAAAATAAACACGTGATTAAAAATGTGACAGTGTCAGACCACGGAGGAAAATTGAAACAGGAATTTCCTTAAGTACTTTCGTATATTAATACACCGTGGCAAGGGACTCCTTCTGAAGATGTATTAATATACGAAGGTACTTAAGGAAATTCCTGTTTCAATTTTCCTCCGTGGTCTGACACTGTCATATGAATTATTATATATTGAATATACGATGACACCTCGGTGTAACATCAGCTATTCTCTGCTCGTACGCCAAATATTAAATATACATTTTTAAATATATATTCGTGTATGACTGCCAGAGTTGTGGAGGAGTAACGAGTCCTGAGATTACCCACTAGTCCGCGGGCCAGTCGTGTACGACTCGCTCCCCGACCCTGGCAGACAATTCCACTAGTCCGGATGAGCCCTCTCGCTGACGTTCCCATCACTCCCACACGACTCGTGCCTCTCATTTTGGCCTTTCTGCTACAGTGTGTCGTCGTCGCCTGCACCTCGAGTGTGGCTCCTGACGCGGCGGTGATGGGTCTGGTGGCCAGCGGGTCCCCAGAGGGCGGCAAGAGCACCACACACCGACGAAGGGCAAAAGATATTGACAAGGAACATAGTCACGCTTTTGTAGGAGCTGAGAAACATGACGGAGGAAAATTGTCTATACCAGTATACCTTGGGTGGCTTAATCTTTATCAATCAATCCACTCTTCTACTCTCTTGGGTGACTTAAGCTGCATCATCCTCACCCACTCTCCTCTCCTCTCAGTCTGGTCTTGTTGATAAAAGATATTCAGTTTGGTCTCTATACATAAATACGGGAGGATTACAACGATTAATGTCTCTTGGACACGTTAAAATGTAGTGTTATTGCAGCTGCTTCTACAACTGCTGCCATGACAGGGAGCCCAGGGATTGTACATTTGTACAGTACGTACCAGGTGCATGTGTGGCCATTCAGTACAACTCATGGCAGCAGGACCTATGGGTTGGCACAGTGAATGTACTAGTGTGTTGGGTTACGGTGCTGCTCACAGGTGACACAGACGACCACTCTTACATTAATATCCTGCTTGAAACTGGTGACATTAACAGCTAATGACCAGTGAAGGTCATTAGCTGTTAATGCGTGTCTGCCATCCACTATGGAAGGCTCCAAGTGCCAGGGTACTTGGCACTTCGTAACCTAATATAAATATTCGATTCCGACAACTTACAAAATATCCACTGTTATTAATTTTCTACAGCTCGACAGCTGACCTGGTTCGTCCCCACTAAAGTTTCTAGGTACTCTCAAACCTTCGCCCAAATAAACAAAGAATCAAATGCTTGCCTCCGTCCAGCCTGGCGTTCTTGTTTAAGATTTGCTACCTGGAACAAAAAGATCCAAGTAGCACGGGCTATGGTGAGCCCGTAGTTACTGGCGTGGTAAGTCGGTGACCATCCACTACCACTAGCCACGCTCCGTCAAAGAACACCTTGGCGCCTTACTCTCAAAGCCGTAATAACCACTCCCACCTTCAAGAAAGAATTGTCATTCACCACCTCCACGAGGCCACCATAATATTAGTGCACCATAAAGTAACGGTTCAGTGACTCACGCCACATATAAATCACACACAATACCCTCTCACAGAATCCAGTCAAGACTCAATCTTGCGTGAGTTATACAATTAATTATAGATTCCCCCTCACCTTGTTGATTTAAATGTTGAAACCTCGATACTGTACGACTCCTGCTTACCCGCAGGTTAAAATCTGTCCCAACATTAACCACTTCACACCCTGGTATGTGGGTGGCCAGCACACCCTGGTATGTGGGTGGCCAGCACACCCTGGTATGTGGGTGGCCAGCACACCCTGGTATGTGGGTGGCCAGCACACCCTGGTGTGTGGGTGGCCAGCACACCCCTGGTATGTGGGTGGCCAGCACACCCTGGTATGTGGGTGGCCAGCACACCCTGGTATGTGGGTGGCCAGCACACCCTGGTGTGTGGGTGGCCAGCACACCCCTGGTATGTGGGTGGCCAGCACACCCCTGGTATGTGGGTGGCCAGCACACCCTGGTATGTGAGAGCACAGCACATTGGTCTTGAGGCACGAAGCACAGCATTCGTGGCCCAGATGAGCCTTTAATTGAGCGTTCCGGATTTAGCAGTAAGGGGAGGGGAAATTTTTTACTTCACCCGGGCACGTGTCCAGCCTGCTACATGTCCGGCCTGCTACATGTCCGGCCTGCTACATGTCCGGCCTGCTACATGTCCGGCCTGCTACATGTCCAGCCTGCTACATGTCCAGCCTGCTACATGTCCGGCCTGCTACATGTCCGGCCTGCTACATGTCCGGCCTGCTACATGTCCGGCCTGCTACATGTCCGGCCTGCTACATGTCCGGCCTGCTACATGTCCGGCCTGCTACAAGTCCGGCCTGCTACAAGTCCGGCCTGCTACATGTCCGGCCTGCTACATGTCCGGCCTGCTACATGTCCGGCCTGCTACATGTCCAGCCTGCTACATGTCCAGCCTGCTACATGTCCGGCCTGCTACATGTCCAGCCTGCTACATGTCCAGCCTGCTACAAGTCCAGCCTGCTACATGTCCGGCCTGCTACATGTCCAGCCTGCTACATGTCCAGCCTGCTACATGTCCAGCCTGCTACATGTCCAGCCTGCTACATGTCCGGCCTGCTACATGTCCGGCCTGCTACATGTCCGGCCTGCTACATGTCCAGCCTGCTACATGTCCGGCCTGCTACATGTCCGGCCTGCTACATGTCCAGCCTGCTACATGTCCAGCCTGCTACATGTCCGGCCTGCTACATGTCCAGCCTGCTACATGTCCAGCCTGCTACATGTCCAGCCTGCTACATGTCCAGCCTGCTACATGTCCGGCCTGCTACATGTCCGGCCTGCTACATGTCTAGCCTGCTACATGTCCAGCCTGCTACGTGTCCAGCCTGCTACGTGTCCAGCCTGCTACGTGTCCGGCCTGCTACATGTCCAGCCTGCTACATGTCCGGCCTGGTAAATATGTTGAAACTAGATTTCATTTTAATTTCCTTGTTACCCAAATTTAATTTATTTAGGTGTTTTAATTGTTTGGGCCACGTTTATACGGGTAGATGAGTGGTGGTAGGGTAGGTAGGTAGGTGAATGGTAGAAGGGTAGGTAGGTAGATGAATGAATGGTGGGAGAGTGTCAGCAGATGAATGATTGGAGAGAAAGATACCATACAGCTTTCTATCCATCTATTCATCGGAAGGGTGAGTAAGTGGATGGACGCATGAATGAGTATAGTGAAGGATTTAATGTGGTGAATGCATGGTGGTGGTTGCGAGGGCGTGGGATGAATGAGAAGAGAGTGAGAAAGGAATTTGTTATAGTGTTTATATGTTGTGATCAGCTGACCTGGGTGTGTTGTGATCAGCTGACCTGGGTGTGTTGTGATCAGCTGACCTGGGTGTGTTGTGATCAGCTGACCTGGGTGTGTTGTGATCAGCTGACCTGGGTGTGTTGTGATCAGCTGACCTGGGTGTGTTGAGACAGGTCATATAGAACAAATAAAGTGTAGTTTTCCATTAGAATAGTAAGCCAACTGTTATCACACTTTATATTACAAAAGTAGGATGGCGAGAAGACATTTTTATGGAACTAATATATACTTATCATTCCGTGAAGTTGTATAAAAGACTGAACAACTTCAGCATTCTCCATCAACAGATTCTAGGGCTTGGGTCAAAATCACTCCCAAAATACAATTCATACAACACACATTTGATCTCAGAAGAACTCAAAATTCCTGCCAGTAAATCATTTGTTTGTGAGTAGTTCCTTCATAAGTCCAAATATCCAGCTGGGAGTCTCATTACTTTTTCAGCTGTGTTGGAGTCTTTCTCCACTCCCCCGTCATCACGCCTCATCTCTCCCTCATTTCCTCTGGCTCATAATTGTACTGTAGTTCAAAAATGAAGAACAATTTTTATTTATATTACTTCGAAGCTGCATCACTTATGAACCCATCTCTGCCCTTGTGTGGCAGTGCACAATAGAAAGTTGTTTTCACATATCCATACATTCAAACATTGATTGTAACCATGATATATATGTGCTTCAGCCTACAGTTTAGACCTATTGTCTTGTGTATGACCCTCTGTCCAGCGTGACAGAGAATACCAGCATTATCCTCACTTTAATAAGACTTAATCGAAATCCTGAGATTAGTCAAAATTGTAATTAATTTTGTCAATAAAGATGTTAATAATAATAATGTAGTTCAAGAGGCAGAGATCAACACCAGGAGAACTTTGTCCCACTGCCCCGCCGCCACCACCACCACCCAACCACCATCGCCACTACCACCCACCCAACCACCATCGCCCTCCCCACAGACCCCCTCAGAACGACACCATCTGCAACGCTATGATTTATTGAACGTGCGAGACACAAACGCAGAGCTTAACGTCTCCAGCAATGTACACAAATGGTTATCTGGCATTAGAGTGCCGCCAGATGAGAGCCTTTGATGGTTAATGCGAATAATATGCTCTGGGTATTGTTTTCTGGGCTTTGAGACACACACACCAGAGTCCCTTCGAGCCCCTAAGACATAAACTTGCTAGAATTGAAGTCCCGAAGCCGTCAAGTTGAAGGGTGTGCGCGGAGTATATCCCAACATAAGTGTGTAAGTACCACAAGGGTAATCTGTATGCAAGTTACCTCACTCATCCTCTCGAAAGTCATGAGACACGTTATACTATTATGGCAGCACGTTCACTCTGCTAAGGATAATGTCAATCTCATTTCACTGTAGATCGACTTTCTTAAAGCATGAGCCGAGTCAAGGAACGCTTGGCTTACGGCATATATAATTTTGTTTAAGAAATGAAAATGGGGACAAGTACAAGCTTCACTAAAGGGAATATACAGTTCATAAGACATGGAACATGGGCATAGTTTCCTCTACGTATATCCACGGGTCCCACGGGTCCCACAGGTCCCACAGGTCCCACGGGTCTCACAGGTCCCACGGGTCCCACGGGTCCCACAGGTCCCACAGGTCCCACGGGTCCCACAGGTCAGCTGGGTATCCCAGACTTGACTCCAAGTTTGAAGTTTGCCCGAATTTTCCTCTAGAATCTAAATATGTGAGTGTGAACGGTGATTGCCTAGTTAAACAGCCCAATACAAAGCCAGTTGTGCCCCTGCCTCCGGCCCCTCATAACGGCGTCTGAGCAGCAGCAGACAACGTCCCTCCGATCTTCATCAGGAGAGTTTGACAATGTTAACAATGGAGGAGAGTCTCCCTACGACCTGTGTATTGATCATTCTTCAGCCAGGCCTCACTAGGCAGTGTCTTGGATGCTCCCGGACGCAGGTTCGAATCCTCGTCATGGCCCTTGTGGATTTGTTCATTTGATGCATCACGTTAGTGTGATCTCACTAATGCACCCTTGAGGGAGGTGGTGGTTCAGAGCTGCCTAATTCCCCCGGCCCTCCAGCCTCCCCAACCAGTTCTCATCCCCCCCTCTTCCTCCCCTCCCCCTCCTCTGCTTCACCCTCCTGATTCTCACCCACTAATTTGTTACGGATGAGATCACTCATCCAGCAGCTACCGACTGTAATGAACCGACCACAACATGTCCTGCAACTTCTTGCAATTCTCCTCTGTCCTAATTCTCGTAAATTTCGTGTCGTCTGCAATGACTGCAATGTCGACTGCAATGACATTATAAATGTTCCTCTCCCCCCCCCCCTTCCCTCGCTGTATGTCACGCATCCATTTAACCAGTGGAATTTCATCAGCCTCACAAGAACCTGTTTTTCTAATTCATAGAACTACCACCTGTGAGGCACCACGTCGGAAGCCTTCTGGCAGTCTAGGTATATGACGTTGCAACCCGTTCTCGCAAATTTAATAAGTCAATATTGACTTATTAAATATGTGCATAGGTGACATACTTAACATAATAGTTTCCCTTGAAAAGCTTCATAGAAAACACCGACCTTACCTAACCTACTTAGTATGTTAAGATAAGCATCTTATTGCTTCGTAATTACAATTATTACCTAACCTATAATAGGTATAGGTTAAGTAATAATTGTAATTACGAAGCAATAAGATGCTTATCTTAAGATACTAACAAGGTTAGGTAAGGTCGGTGTTTTCTATGAATCTTTTTAAGGGTATCTATTATGTTTAGTATATCACCTATGCACGTAGTTAATAAGTCAATATTGACTGTACGAATTTGCGAGAACGGGTTGGACAGCAAACCCATTCCTCTCTTTATTGGATCCGTCTCAAAGAACTCAAAAATGTACTTTCTGGAAAAAGAGACAAGAGAGGCATGAAATGATTTAAATGCAGAAGATACTCGAAGATCAGGCACCAGGGAGCCGGTCGGCCGAGCGGACAGCACGCTGGACTTGTGATCCTGTGGTCCTGGGGTCGATCCCAGGCGCCGGCGAGAAACAATGGGCAGAGTTTCTTTCACCCTATGCCCCTGTTACCTAGCAGTAAAATAGGTACCTGGGTGTTAGTCAGCTGTCACGGGCTGCTTCCTGGGGGTGGAGGCCTGGTCGAGGACCGGGCCGCGGGGACACTAAAGCCCCGAAATCATCTCAAGATAACCTCAAGATAACCAAACATTCACAGTTAGATAACTTACTATAAAAAAGGATATGGTAGGCAAAGCATAATATACCGAGTGAACGATAGAGGTGCCTTGCAGTCTGGTCTGGACATTCTCCGAGCCACTGATGATGGTGGTGGTGTAGAGGCGTATAGTGACCTTCACTGTACACATGACACGCACTCTCTCTTTATACAAGAGTATCATCATGACCATTATTTGGTGCTGTGACGAGACGTGTATCCCGTGTCCCTAATACACCCCGTCTCCCTAATACACCCCGTGTCCCTAATACACCCCGTGTCCCTATACACTCCCGTGTCTCTGAAGCGAGAGATTGGATACATGTTCCGAAGGCGGACATTCTTTCTCAGCCATCATATACCTCACACATGCAATATTTTTCCTGCGCCTGCAAGATACGCATCTCCATAACACTGAATATATAAATATATAAATATATAAATATATAAATATATATATATATATATATATATATATATATATATATATATATATATATATATATATATATATATATAATATATATAATTTGTTTAATACACGGCGTGTTTGCAACATATAAATTATCTTAATAATTTTAATATCAAATCGTACTGCCATATATTTTAAACACCGGTGTAACATGCAATTCTTTCAGTACTGTTTGATAGTTGCAGGAATGTGTGACTGTCCCAAGATTGTGTGAGTGTTACTGAAATTCTATCAACACCAAAGGCCCAAAAAAATGTTTCAATACACTCTTTTAAACACAAGAGGCATAACTGGCCGACCTCTCGCAGTCTCATAAATCAAACAAAACCTAATAAGCGCCTAAAAAAAGATACCTGATCGACCAGGCTGTGATTCACACTTCAGTCTTCGAGGAGCTGCGTCTGGTTCATTAAACCACCAACCAGGAGGCCTAGTCAGGAACTGCGCCGCGGGCACATTGATCCCAAAAACGAGGAAATGGTAGACACAAGTGGCTGGATCGTTTTGAACAATGGAACAAGTGTACAGTAATAACAGGATCGTGTTGAACAACGGAACAAGTGAACAGTAATAACAGTATCGTGTTGAACAACGGAACAAGTGAACAGTAATAACGGTATCGTGTTGAACAACGGAACAAGTGAACAGTAATAACGGTATCGTGTTGAACAACGGAACAAGTGAACAGTAATAACAGTATCGTGTTGAACAACGGAACAAGTGAACAGTAATAACAGTATCGTGTTGAACAACGGAACAAGTGAACAGTAATAACGGTATCGTGTTGAAGAACAGAACAAGTGAACAGTAATAACGGTATGGTGTTGAACAACGGAACAAGTGAACAGTAATAACGGTATCGTGTTGAACAACGGAACAAGTGAACAGTAATAACGGTATCGTGTTGAACAGTAGTTCAACACAACTAATACTGTGCTGGGTGTCGGCTATGCTGAGGCCTCACTGTTCAACACTCCCAATTAGTACACAACAAATAGGGGACAGCAAGCGGCTAACATAGCCTTGAAGAACATGCAAACAAGAACTAGAGAACATGTTAGCACTGGCTCTAGAGAACATAAAATGAGCCGAAGAACATATCCCAGACATACCCCGCAGGTGTTGGACTGTTGACTTCACAAACTGGACACCATTTGTAGAGCACGTGGACTCTTATAGCGGGGTGAGGCAACCGGGCTGTGTTGAGTGTGCTGTCAAGCTGGGTACCAGGCGGGCTGTGCACACACACACACACACACACACACACACACACACACACACACACACACACACACACACACACACACACACACACACACACACACACACACACTTTCGGGACCAAAGAGCCAAAGCTCAACCCCCGCAAGCACAATTAGGTGAGTACACACACACACACACACACACACACACACACACACACACACACACACACACACACACACACACACACACACACACACACACACACAGGAAGCAGCTCCGTAACAGCTGTCTAACTCCCAGGTACCTATTTACTGCTAGGTAACAGGGGCATCAAGGTGAAAGAAGCTGCCCATCTGTTTCCGCCTAGTCCGGGAATCGAACCCGGCCCACAGGATTACGAGTACAGCGTGCTGTCCACTCAGCTTCCAGACCCCCCTATATATATATATATATATATATATGCCTATACTTGCATAAACCACAAGTGAAGATAAACAATCTTTGGACAACACCCACCACCCACACTGGTGGGTGTTGTCCAAAGATTGTTTATCTTCACTTGTGGTTTATGCAAGTATAGGCTTATAAGCTGGACACGAGTTCTCTCACATTGACAGTGGCTTGACGAAAAATGCAGACTGACCCCTCACTCATCTGGTGCCTTCGGGAGGTAGAGATGTTTGAGATATATATCTCGAACTATCTACTTCTTTTGTAAGGTCTGATGGCGTAGTGGGTTAAAGCATACTAGTTATGCCAGCTACTGGAAGGTAGTTGTGCTTTCTGGGTTCGAGTCCCACTGGTGGGTGTTGTCCAAAGATTTATATATATATATATATATATATATATATATATATATATATATATATATATATATATATATATATATATCAGTGTGTGTGTGTGTGTGTGTGTGTGTGTGTGTGTGTGTGTGTGTGTGTGAAGTCTGGCTCCGCCATCTTCTGAACGCATTTCATTTGTTCACTCTGACACTAAATAGTCTGTCCTTGGTTGCGGTGCTTATTCCTCTGAGAACTTTTTATGTAATGATTATTTTTCTCCCGTTTTTCTTCCAGTAGTTTGAGGTTTAACGCGTTTCAGTTCTCAGAACTCAGACCTTTCAGCAGTGATGTTAGTAGAGCGGCTTACTGCTACACTTTCTCCAGCTTAGTTATGTGTTTTCCGTGATAAGGACTCCAAGATGGCGCTGCATATTCCAAAACTGGTCTGACATTTGTGGTATACGCAAGGCAAGAGAGGCTAAGCGAGACTGCAACAGTGAGTAACAATGTTATGAAGATGAATCACGCCGGGAAAGAAATATCTTACGGTTTTTCTTCTCTCCAGAGGAGCCAATAAGGCGGCTAGATTTATTAATGGTTATTAATGGACAGCTGAAGTGACGTCACTGACGATGGAAAGTCACTCCACCTGTTCTTCTGGATCAATGTTTGGGAGGTTATCTTGAGGTTATCTTGAGATGATTTCGGGGCTTTTTAGTGTCCCCGCGGCCCGGTTCTCGACCAGGCCTCCACCCCCAGGAAGCAGCCCGTGACAGCTGACTAACACCCAGGTACCTATTTTACTGCTAGGTAACAGGGGGCATAGAGTGAAAGAAACTCTGCCCATTGTTTCTCGCCGGCGCATGGGATCGAACCCAGGACCACAGGATCACAAGTCCTGCGTGCTGTCCGCTCGGCCGACCGGCTCCGGTAGACATGTAAGTCATACCTGAGGGTCACAGTTTCAACTGAGAGTTTGAAGACAAAGTTTATTTTGACTAAAAGAACGGAACAAGTGTATTAAGGGGCATGCGAAAGTAGCAGTAATGAGAGTGAATGTGAAGCATGGAACGAGACACAGTTTAAACATCATCTGCTGGTTTAGGATGACGTGCGAGGTAAAGTATGAATAATGGCCTGGTTTAATCGTTGGTTTATGATTATCCTTAAATTGGTGAGAGTTATTTTGTCCATGGTAGTAAAGACTGGATGAACAGGGATCTGAATGTTTGTACTTTTTGTTTATAATGTTACAGACCCGGGTAATGTTACAGTCTGTCTCTCTCTCTCTCTCTCTCTCTCTCTCTCTCTCTCTCTCTCTCTCTCTCTCTCTCTCTCTCTCTCTCTCTCTCTCTCTCTCTCTCTCTCTAAATAACCGGGTGTTTACCGGTTATTTTCATGTAATATTAAAAAAGATGACAGTTACCTAAAAAATCATCTGTTCTCAGGAAATGTAAAAACCACCAAAGGCTTGAAACTATTTATATAAATTAGAACAATTTTAATTAAGGAAAAAACTGGGTAAATACCGGTTAGGAAATACTGGTTGTTGATTTCTAGAACGTTACCGGGAAGCATAATAGACCTCGAAATGATGGATTGTTTCAAGCGTAGGTTAGACGTATACAGTGGGTGAGATCAATATAAATAGGCGCTTCCTCGTATGGGCCAATAGGGCTCCCCACATCCCCACAGGTTCCTTGGTTCTTGTGTGTTTATTGTGTAAAAAAAACATGTGTCCTCGGGGAGTAATTTTGTGCATTGCCTTTTCGCGAACGGTCTGAGATGGCTGGGAATTTATTACGTGAGTTTGCTAATTAGGCGAAACTGAAAAATTGTTTTCGGTTTAATTAAATTTGCTCTTGACATTCTCTAGCGCTGTGCCCGTGTTTACCCTTCACGGTGTGGTGAAGGGTGACCTTTCAGAGTGTGGTGAAGGGTGACCTTCCACAGTGTGGTGAAGGCTGACCTTCCACAGTGTGGTGAAGGCTGACCTCCCACAGTGTGGTGAAGGCTGACCTCCCACAGTGTGGTGAAGGGTGACCTTCTACAGTGTGGTGAAGGGTGACCTCCCACTTTGGAGTGCCACAAGCCAGAGGGCGCTCAGGTTTTAAAGAATATCTGTAATCGAAAGTTTTGCTTTTCAAAGTTTGCCTCATAAAAATGCTTTTGTTGGAGGGAGAGAGTTGTGTCACAGGGAGAGAGGGGGTGTTGAGGGAAGTGAGGGAGAGAGTGGTGATGCAGGGAATGAGGGAGAGAGGGGAGTCACAGGGAGTGAAGGAGAAGAGGGTGTCAAAAGGAGTGAGAGAAGGAAGGGCGAATGATATTATCTGAAACATGGAAGGAAATAAAAGTTGAACTGGGAAACAGAATGATAAGTAGTACAGAAGAAGCAGGCAACATGTTAATTGAGTGTACCCAGGATGGGGAGCAGGGGAAGGACAGATGATGCCTCTGGGAACGCCCTCACTCGCAAACACATCATCGCAGCAAAATATTCACTCCTTTCCCAAACCCCCCACACTCCCAACCAGTCCCCAAATCCCCACCTCACCCCACAACCCCATCCCACAACCCCACCCCACAACCCCACCCCACAACCCCAACCCAGCCCCAAAATCACTCCAAAGCTAAAAAATATCATCGTCGAAGTTTCGAAAAAAATGATCTTGGAAGAAAGACTGCCAATACTACGAGAAAGAGTATTCACCGCCATAAAATATTTACTGGCAAGTTGCAGGCTGCGTCAGGTTTGAAGAGAGACGCGAGGAATTCATTTGACTTCTACGGGTCGATATGCACCGACTGGACTCTGGAAGAATGCCTGGAAGATAAATATGAAGAGCGGCGGTGTGCCTGGAGGAAACAATTTACCAAAACGGTGTTAGAATCCTGGAATCTGGACTTGAAAATATAAACATTTAGAGCGCCGGTGTAGAATAACAGAGAAAAACAGACGGTCAATAAACTATTGTGTTTCTTCGAAGCTCTGAAATCTTTTTTTCTATGCCTTCGACGCCAGAACAAAGGCGATTAGTTCTCTCTGATTCGGTGTCCAGTGTGGTATAGCTTCTACAGTTGTCTTCGTTAGCGATGGTTCGATTCCCGATCTTACTGGACCTGCAGGCTGATTTGCAGTTCCTTCAGGTTAACAGATGGATGGGCTCGCGGTGGAGCGCCAAAGTTCGCCAGACGAGATATTAACTCTAGTGGAGTGTCATCAATTTCATCAAGAGATTACCTCACTCACGCCTCTGATTTATAGGTGATGGAAAAGCAAATAGTTCTTTTTGTACCGGGTAATATTAGACGTTAAAAGTGTATATGTGTGTTCATCACACACAGAGATCACACTAACGTGATGCATTAAATGAATAAATCCACAAGGGCCGTGACGAGGATTCGAACCTGCGTCCGGGAGCATCCCAGACACTGCCTCAGTCGATTAAGGCAGTGTCTGGGATGCTCCCGGACGCAGGTTCGAATCCTCGTCACGGCCCTTGTGGATTTATTCATGTATATGTGTGTTTTTTGTGGACATTTTCAGAGAAAAATGAGATTGTCTTAACAATCACGCCGCCGGAGCAGCATTTAAAAGTTATATCTTAACATGCTGACTTAGCTTAATCTGGTGAAATCGTGCAGTGTGGAACACAGGACTGAAGGAAGCAATATGTGATATCAACAGACGGGGATAACAGATCAAATACAGTCAGGGGGAATTAAGACAAAATAACAGAAGATAGTGGCAGCTAATAACGAAAAAGAGAAAAGAGATTATGAAACTAAAATAAACTTGTAAGTAGCGAGAAGTTGCAATTACGAGTAAATAATAAGTAACAGAAAAGCCATTTCCCCAGAGACGGACCCGTCCAAGACGACGGTAAGATCCTTGTCCAAGGGGCGAGAGACTGATGTGGGTTGTCAGCTATAGAGAAAATATATCTCAATCAAATATATCTCAATCAAAAATATATCTTAATCAAAATATATCTCAATCAAATATATCTCAATCAGTATATTGAGATTCCTACTGTCCGAGCCCCGTCTGAGACCAGGCTTGTTTGGTGATAACGTTACATCAGTCTGTTGCTCGCAGCAAGCCGCACGAACATATAGCAGTTTACCCAACTGTTTCTTGCTAACACGCGCTGCTGTTCAGGTAATATTTCATATACATCTTGGAAGGAGGTTGAAGAGCCTCACCCCGCGCCTCACCCTCACACGTGTTCCTTATCTATATCGTCCAACCTTTCAAAGTCACTCGGGGAGACTTTGTTGCCTCAAATAATTGTATAGTCACAAATATCATCCCAGATGCCATGAATATCTTGTTGGTAAAGGCAGAAGCACAAGGTGTTTCAAACATGACTAGTGTTGCCCCAATAGACCTCTGGTGATCACAAGATAAGCCAACTCCTAGTAACCAATTTACTAGTGACGGTAAATTGGTTACCTTAGTGACGGAGCCTAGTTACTAGGCTAGACAGGTGGAATAAATGGGGTGAGAGGTTAGTGTATACCATATGCATCTGTAAGTCATTATTAGGTATAATGTACCTTTAAGAGTGAAACTCCATGGTTTGGTGTTCCATTTTGTTAATTTTTTTGTTATTTTTTCCATTTTGTTAAATTAACGGAGCCTAGTTACTAGGCTCCGTCTCCTAGTAACCAATACCTCTAACACATTAAATATATTAAAAAATGCTCTTCAACAAAAACCAGTGACTATCAACTTCGCATACGTGTGAATGAATGTATAAGTGAATGTTTTTAACATTAACGATGTATATTCAACTTCCGAAACGTCTGATTATTAATGATTCACTTCACCGTGCTGGTGTTATCCTTATAATCCATAAATACATAGAAACGTATAAAGGACTACACATTTCTTTACGATTTTCACGTATAATTTTTATGAGAAAAAGTGGATAATTGTTTTAATTGGGCACTCAGCCCCCCACGACTCTCCTAATTTATCAGGCTGTCTCGGGAGTGGGAACAGGAGAAAATTGTTGATAAAACTCGTTAATTATTGTCAAGGCATCACTGTGGGAGGGGCGCAGTGCAGGGGGAGGGGGGGGTTAGTAGTGTTTATTGGGGTAGGTGTTGGTTGTGGTGGTGGTAATGGGACAGGTGTTGGTTGTGGGGGTGTTAATGGGGCAGGTGTTGGTTGTGGTAGTGTTTAATGGGGCAGGTGTTGAAGGTGCTGTGTTGTGTAGAGATATCTGAACATAACTGTATTCGAGGGATAAGAATATATTTCTGATGAAATGAAGTTTGAAGTCATGCTAAGGGCTTTCTGATGATGCTAAAAGGCGTAAACAAATAGCCTTGAAGCTGTGGTCACTACAGACCGGAGGAGACAGATGCTGTAGATGGTGGTAATACAAATGTATATATCTGACCTTTGTTATCTGAACTTCTTCCTCTCCGCACAGCTCGTCTTAAGCCTTTTATATTAGTTTCCAGAGGAAACTAGCCATTTTTCAGGGGAAACTGGCGCTCCTCCTGTACAACAGGGACTGTTAGATATGGCTCCTGTTGGGGTGGTTGGTGATAACGGAGGGGGGTGTGGTTCATGGTGGTGGTAGTGGTGGTGGCAGAGATGGTGGTGGTAGTAGTGGTGGTGGTAGAGATGATGGTGGTGGTAGTGGTGGTGGGGAAGATTGAGGTCAGACGCGAGCCCGGACTTACCAACGTGCCCAACACTTAAGGCTCCAGGATTTACGGCAGCTGTGAACTGAATATGGTAGAAGGCGTGATCGAGAACCCTGGCGGTGGCGGTGATTTTGGTTGATGGTGGTGATGATGGTGTTATAATGGTGGTGGTGATGGTGTTATAATGGTGGTGGTGATGGTGTTATAATGGTGGTGGTGGTGTTATAATGGTGGTGGTGGTGGTGGTGTTATAATGGTGGTGGTGGTGGTGTTATAATGGTGGTGGTGGTGGTGGTGTTATAATGGTGGTGGTGGTGGTGGTGTTATAATGGTGGCGATGGTGGTTGTGGTTGTGGCAATATTATATTTCTGAGACGTGTAGTGTGTGGACAGTTTCCACCAGTGTACAAATAATCAGTATCGTGGACCTAGGGGAGCCGGTGGCTGAGCGAACAGAACACTGGACGCGTGATCCTGTGGTCCCGGGTTCGATCCCGGGCGCCGGAAAGAAATAATGGGCAGAGTTTCTTTCACATTGATGCATCTGTTTCCTAGCAGTAAATAGGTACCTGGGAGTTAGTCAGCTGTCACGGGCTGCTTCCTGGGGGTGGAGGCCTGGTCGAGGACCGGTCCGCGGGGACACTAAGTCCCGAAATTATCTCAAGATAACCTAACCATGGAGACAGATTTGGCATTTGCCAACAAAGATTTGTAACGCGTGACAGAAGTCTATAAATTACGGCCCCTTGGAGATGATTTCTGTCATATTAAGTCACATAACTCACTGTAAACATCCGTATTACATATTTTGTTACATCACTATCACCACAATAACATAATTGGGGAATAAAT
Organism: Procambarus clarkii; assembly: GCF_040958095.1. Classification (NCBI taxonomy): domain Eukaryota; kingdom Metazoa; phylum Arthropoda; class Malacostraca; order Decapoda; family Cambaridae; genus Procambarus; species Procambarus clarkii. The sequence goes on along the minus strand of NC_091190.1, from coordinate 12,256,583 downwards.
TAACATATTAAGCATAACCAAGATGCCACATCGTTTAACATTCTGACTCATAATGAATGTACCTAGAAAACTTAGGCAAGCCTTAGAATGCATAAATCTGGATTTTAATAGAAACTATACGAAAATAATATCAACACCGTTCCTATTTACCAGCTGAGAGGACCAGTAAATGTTCTCAATTATCTACATACGAAAACTTAATTAACTCCATAAAGGGAGCATTAAATCTTTGAATTACACATGTGGTATCCAATCAGCCGGGCAGAGCGCCCCTGCTTCCGGCGTCACCACTCCTCGCCAGACCTGGCCTGAAGGAACAAGTACTCTACCCACATCACGGTGCCCCAAGATGTGCTTCATCGCCCACAAACTACTGGGAAAATATTTACGTCTTTATCCTGCTCCTCAAGTCGTTTAACCCAGTGTAGAAGAGAAGCAATTACCTCTAAATATACAAGATGCTTTCGTGATAGTGGTCCAAGATGGACCAAAACGTCAATTCTTTATTTTCAGATTTGTGGGTTGGTTGAGTAATGTTCAGCCACGTTGTAGTGGCTTAGTGTGTGCAGGCTGCTTTCGTCATCAGCCTCTGTGGTGACGTCACACGCCGGGCAAATGCAACTATGTCTCGCCTTGTTTAATCCACTACTTAATTGGTTCCAAATAGGATTTTAGGTTTGAACATAAACTGGCGGGGATTTTCGTTCAACCCGTCCTCTTACTGAACCCATTACATTATTTACGCAATCGACCCCGACGTAAAAATTGGTAAAAAAGATATCTTTGCTAAATTTTAGAAATGTGTTATGTAGATTATTGATACTATGGTGAAAGTTTCATGATTCATAATAACTTGATGATCTGTTGACTATGTGATCTTTCTCACACATATAGTTATGTAATATTTCACACCTTATCGTTGATGTATAAATAGTCGTTCGGTTAGTATATATTGTTGGACATATTCATGGAAATTGTGAAGAAATTGTTGGTCTAATATTTCCTATCTTGGATGTTGCCGGTGAAGCTGTTTTCGATTTAATATGGACTAAAGGATGAAGCTTTGAAGCATCTCTTGTCTACTCACCTAATTGTGCTTGCGGGGGTTGAGCTCTGGTTCTTTGATCCCGCCTCTCAACCGTCAATCAACAGGTGTACAGGTTCCTGAGCCTATTGGACTCTTATCATATCTACACTTGAATCTACACTATCATATATACGTGTGTGTGTGCGTGTGTGTACTCGCCTAGTTGTGCTTTCGGGGATTGAGCTACACTATCATATATATACGTGTGTGTGCGTGTGTGTACTCGCCTAGTTGTGCTTTCGGGGATTGAACTTCGGCCAGTACCATTGTCATACCAACAGTGAGTGCGTGACAGTGAAGCCTTGTCACTGCTAGTGAGAGTTGAGGGGAGAGTGAAGGTGTGGAAGACACCGTGGGTGTTGTACCAAGGAGTCGGGAGACGTCACTGTAAACGAGTAGTGATGAACCGTGCTTCCTGGTGTCTTGTTAGAGGTAATGGTACTGTGGGGGCGGCCTAATTGGCAGTGAAGCTACGAGATAAAGCTCAGCCCACCGCCGGGCTCTGGGAGGTGTCGTTGAGGCACGGACGACGGCCGAGACGTGTACGTTGAGGCACAGACGACGGCCGCGACGACTTGGCAGCAGCATCACGACATGCACAGTTTAAAGGCGATATTCCTCAAGAAAAAATCCTCACCAAGCTTCACATTCCCCCCCCCCAGCCCCCCCTCACCCCCTCTCCCCCCTCTCACCCCCCCTCTCACCCCCAAACAAAAAAGGGGATTTTCCCCCCTAGGCAGCAAGTTGATGAAGGCTCATCTCGTACAAAGTGAGGGTAAATAGTGGAGCTGAAGGCAGCGGTGCGGCAATATTTTCTCGTTGCAACCAATATTTTCATTTTAGAATCATTATTTTCCGGTTAAAACTAATATTTTTCTCATTAATCGAATATTTTCTTGTTAGAACCAACCTGTGTCACCAGTGTCACTAGTTCCTGCTGCTGATACCGCCCTCGGAGCCTCGTAGATGTTATCTACGTACAGTCTCCAGACTGTAGTGTAATCTGTCAACAGGTCTGGTTATTGATGTGTGATGTAAGTCAACATGTGGGATTAGGAGTGGACAGCTTCGAGTTGTAAGGATGGTGAGGGGGTTGTGAGGATGGTGAGGGGGTTGTGAGGATGGGGAGGGGGTTGTGAGGATGGTGAGGTGGTTGTGAGGATGGTGAGGTAGTTGTGAGGGAGGTGGACCATGACAGGTGGAGTGAACAAATGGAATGACCTGCACGAGGAGCAGGTGCGGCGAGGCTCCACACTCCTTAATAGTTGTAACACATGCTGGGTTATTGGAGCTTACCAGGACAGATGGGATGTGACGCACACACACACACACACACACACACACACACACACACACACACACACACACACACACACGCACACACACACACACACACATACATACATGAAGAACTTCATGAAACGGACAGAGAAAGATCTAAGAGTTGATATCACACCAAACCTGTCTCCTGAAGCCCACATAAAAAGAATTACATCAGCGGCATACGCAAGGCTGGCTAACATCAGAACAGTCTTCAGGAACCTGTGTAAGGTATTATTCAGAACCTTGTATGCCACACATGTAAGACCAATCCTTGAGTATGCGGCCCCAGCATGGATTCCGTACCTTGTCAAGCACAAGACGTAGCTGGGAAAATTTCTGAGGTATGTCACTAGGCTAGTTCCAGAACTAAGAGGCATGAGTTACGAGGAAAGGCTGCGGGAAATGCACCTCACGACACTGGAAGACACAAGAGTAAGAGGAGACATGATCACTACCTACAAAATTCTCAGAGGATTTGATAGGGTAGATAAGGATAAACTGTTTAACACGGGTGGTACACGAACAAGGGGACCCAGGTGGAAACTGAGTACCCAAATGAGCCACAGGGACGTTAGAAAAAACTTTTTCAGTGTCAGAGTAGTTAACAGGTGGAATGCATTAGGCAGTGATGTGGTGGAGGCTGACTCCATACACAGTTTCAAATGTAGATATTATAAGAGCCCAGTAGGCTCAGGAATCTGTACACCAGTTGAATGACAGTTGAGAGGCGGAACCAAAGAGCCAGAGCAAGTACAACCAGGTGAGAACACGCACTCATTCTCTCTCTCTCTCTCTCTCTCTCTCTCTCTCTCTCTCTCTCTCTCTCTCTCTCTCTCTCTCTCTCTCTCTGACACCCAGCAGGTCAGCCAGCCACTCTCTCATAGAATCAGAGAGGAGACAAGTACAGGTAGAGAGGTTTAGACCCACGAGTTACCCGACCACGACACCCTGGTCACGCTCAGACAGGTGGGGGGGGGGGCACGCTGCTGCTGCTGCTGCTGCTGCTGCTGCTGCTGCTGCTAGCCTCCCGTCGTGTGGGAGAGTCGTGCTGCTTCCTCTTGTTGTCGTGATGCTGCTCTTCTTGCTGCTGCTGCTGTTGTTGACAGTATGTTTATCCGCAGGATGAATGACGCCGCCCATTATCATTCTTATCAATGTATGTTCATTTACAGGATGAGTGATGCTGCCTAATTACCTCGCCTATCGGGGGGCAAATATTAAAAAACCGAACAATAACAAGTGTGACTAAACTCCACATTCACTACGTCGATGTTTTTGCATTTATGATTTTCAGCGGGAAGCAAATTGCTCGCTCAGCATAACAGCAAAAAAAATAGCTTGTCTTCACACCTTGTTAACCCCGCGAATTCCATCCGGCCTGAGAGTGTAGCCGGAGTCAATACTGGTATGGTATCAGGCCCCCTCTGTGGAGCCGGAGTCAATACTGGTATGGTACCAGGCCCCCTCTGTGGAGCCGGAGTCAATACTGGTATGGTACCAAGCCTCTCTGTGAAGCCGGAGTCCACACTCCATCCTACGACGCGAACGTGAATAGTGTCGGACGTAAGGAACGAGAAGAAAGGGTAGGGGGGAATGTGTATTAATGGTTGAGTGAAGGAAGGAAAGGGGGGAAGGGGGGGGGGCGAATGGGTGTTAATGGATGAGTGAAAGAGGGGGAGAGGGACGGAGCTGTCATTAGCTGGCTACATCAACACACACCCGCCATGTTTGTTGACACTGTGACGTCACGTTGAGTTAGGGGCCAGTGACAAATCAGAGAGATTGTGATTCCTGCGGGGATAGTCTGGTGGTAGTGTTGTGGTGGTGATGGTGGTTCTTCTGTGGTGGTGGTTGAGTTGTGATGGTGGTTCTTCTGTGGTGGTGGTTGAGTTGTGATGGTGGTTCTTCTGTGGTGGTGGTTGAGTTGTGATGATGGTTCTTCTGTGGTGGTGGTTGTAATAGTAACGATTGTTGGTAGTGGTGGAGATGGTGGTTCTGTTGTTGTAGTGGTGGTGTTGGTTAACGAAATGCTGTACGAACCAATGGACGTGCTAATACCAGTGTATATTTACTAGTGTTTTCCTGTAAGATTTGGATGGTAGTGGTGATGGTAGTTCTTCTGTGGTGGTGGTTGAGTGGTGATGGTGGTACTTGAACATTCTCGCCTTGAGTGTGTAGGGACGGGTGGACAACGATACAAGGTGTGGAATGTCTTGTCTGGTCTAGGAGGACTTGCCATACGGATACCAACTGTAATGCACCTCCCTTACCTACAAGGGCAGGGAGGTAGGGCGCAGGCGGCGACTCATAGAGGGACAAGTTTACAAGTGTAAGCTCAGATGACTGTCATTACTATCATTCGGTTTACACACTAGTGGCTGCTCAGTACGGGAGCCGGTCGGCCGAGCAGACAGCACGCTGGACTTGTGATCCTGTGGTCCCGGGGTCGATCCCAGGCGCCGGCGAGAAACAATGGGCAGAATTTCTTTCACCCTATGCCTCTGTTACCTAGCAGTAAAATAGGTACGTGGGTGTTAGTCAGCTGTCACGGGCTGCTTCCTGGAGGTGGAGGCCTGGTCGAGGACCGGGCCGCGGGGACACTAAAGCCCCGAAATCCTCTCAAGATAACCATAATCTGCCCACAGGAGACCTATGCTGTCAGTGGAAGATAGACCTAGGGTACTTTGTAACCTTGCTTGTGATTGGTTCTTGGATATAAGGGGAGGAGCTTAGCCAATCACTCAGTAAGGGATCCATGGAACCCTCACTGAGTGAGGACAAAATGAGTGTCATTTATAGAATAATCCATGAGTAAAGGGGGGGGGGGACTTGGATAACTACTCTTGGAGAATTTCATGAGTTCCTGTAAATCTTGTAAGTGCCTCTTTGATCATGTGTTCAGATCATTACCATATTAAATTGTCTTGAGGTAGGAATTAAAGTTGTTAGGATGTAACAAGTTAATTGGTGTGTTAATAATCACTTAGTGCGTAATTTCAGCAATCTTCCTACTCTCATTCTTCCCTTTGAGATTACCCTGTCAATCATATTTATGTGTAGCAAATTAAAATGAATTAACTACTCTCCCTTGGTTCCCTGTAACAAGTCATTCATCCTCTTTGTTCCTAAATTAATCAGGCTATCAGTATTGAAATATGTGATTAATAATTTGATGACGATTAACACAATGCTAAACGAGCCCATTAATCTCCAACTACCAGTGTATAGTCAGCGGCGTTTTCCTGTAAAGTTAGGAAGTGTTAAATGGAAGTGTTGCCCAAGTTGGTGTGTGGGTGTGTACCTACGGTGAGCGAAGACTGTGTACCTACGGTGAGCGAAGACTGTGTACCTACGGTGAGCGAAGACTGTGTACCTACGGTGAGCGAAGGCTGTGTACCTACGGTGAGCGAAGGCTGTGTACCTACGGTGAGCGAAGACTGTGTACCTACGGTGAGCGAAGACTGTGTACCTACGGTGAGCGAAGGCTGTGTACCTACGGTGAGCGAAGGCTGTGTACCTACGGTGAGCGAAGGCTGTGTACCTACGGTGAGCGAAGACTGTGTACCTACGGTGAGCGAAGACTGTGTACCTACGGTGAGCGAAGACTGTGTACCTACGGTGAGCGAAGGCTGTGTACCTACGGTGAGCGAAGACTGTGTACCTACGGTGAGCGAAGGCTGTGTACCTACGGTGAGCGAAGACTGTGTACCTACGGTGAGCGAAGGCTGTGTACCTACGGTGAGCGAAGGCTGTGTCACGGTCGTGACACCCCACTGTGCGGCCATTCACAGTACACAGGTGCTACTGCTAGGTAACAGGGGCATAGAGTGAAAGAAAGTCTGCCCATTGTTTCTCGCCGGCGCCCGGGATCGAACCCGGAACCACAGGATCACAAGTCCAGCGTGCTGTCCGCTCGGCCGACCGGCTCCCCTGACCTTACTTACCTCCTCCTTACAATATGATCAAGAAAACAAGTTGGGATCTCAAAAATCTGGAAAAGTGGAAATACCTTTGGTCAGAGTTTCTTTCACCCTATGCCCCTGTTACCTAGCAGTAAAATAGGTACCTGGGTGTTAGTTAGCTGTCACGGGGTGCTTCCTAGGGGTGGAGGTCTGGTCGAGGACCGGGCCGCGGGGACACTAAAGCCCCGAAATCATCCCAAGATAACCTCAAGACTGACCTCACAGCCATGCTTTCCTTCCTCCTTATATCCGAGAAAATAATGTGTAAGCTTCTGGTGAAGCGTAAAGTTGGTGTTGTTGAAGCCTCACACGACCCGACTGACAGCATAGTGTGGCTGACACGATGCTGTATTATGCTCTTATAACAGCACTTTCTCTCCTAAGAAAAAAGTCCACTACGGGCTCACCATAGCCCGTGCTACTTGGAACTTTTTGTTCCAAGGAGCGAATCTTAAACAACAACAACAACCTTCTCTCCACTAATACGTCCCATTTTGTACGTTATGGTCCTAACGGACAAAATATGGCTTACTGTGAACAGTTGCGACTCCTAAATCTCCAAGTTTCCTATGTGTACGTTGGTAAGGTGAGTGTGGGTGATGCGTTTTATTACCCCTTATTGTGTACGTTGTGGCAAATCACGAGAGAGGGTTGGAACCCCGCCAAACGCACACCGAAACTACGACGTTGGTACAACGTTCGAACAAGTTTTAGCATTTCCTAACTAGTTATAACAACTAATATAGCAAGTTGTAACAACGTTCTAATACGTCATTAACACGTTAAGCCAAGATGTAACAATTTTATTACAAGTTGTAACAAGCGGAAAATAGAGACAGTTTCTGTTTGTGTTTCCAGGGTTATAATGCAGACTCCGCCATGACTCCCAACCACTTGGGCTGGACGGTAGAGCGACGGTCTCGCTTTATGCAGGTCGGCGTTCAATCCCGTACCATTCCTTCCCCCCGTCCCATCCCAAATCCTTATCCTGGCTCCTTCCCAGTGCTATATAGTCGTAATGGCTTGGCGCTTTCCCCCCTAATAATTCCCTTCCCTCGGCAGATGGAACAACACCGACTATCTTCCATGAGCAGTTTAACTGGCAGTTTAACTGTCTAGCAAGGTAACGTAAAACAGTTAGACTAAGAACTGGCATATGAGAACGAAGTAAAGGAACAGTGCACAACCATTTGGATCATCGGGGATCGAACGCCGACCTGCAAGAAGCGAGGCCGTGGCTGTTCCGACGAGTTCCAGTGGTCGGGTAAAAGTTTTAATGTAAGTTAAGGTATTTATGTCTCTCATTAATTCATTCGTAACTCAGACTTAAACAAGACGGCAAGACTTTCAAACTAAAGGCTGGTAAGCGAGCTTCAGAAGCTTCGGTCGGCGTTCAATCCCCGACCGTCCAAATGGTTGGACACCATTCCTTCCCCCCGTCCCATCCCATCCCAAATCCTTATCCTGACCCTTCCCAGTCCTATATAGTCGTAATGGCTTGGTGCTTTCCCCTGATAAATCTATCTATCTATCCTACACTCCTCGAGCTACTGTTAATACGTCTCACGGAGACCAGACAGTACTGAAGGTCCTTAGCAACTTTCTTCACAGTAATACCAACAATAAACACATACGCGCGCGAACAAGGGGACACGGGTGGAAACCGAGTACCCAAATGAGCCACAGGGACGTTAAAAAGAACTTTTTCAGTGTCAGAGTAGTTAATAATTGCAATTCATTAGGCAGTGATGTGGTGGAGGCTGACTCCATACACAGTTTCAAATGTAGATATGATAGAGCCCAGTAGGCTCAGGAATCTGTACATCAGTTGATTAACAGTTGAGAGGCGGGACCAAAGAGCCAAAGCTCAACCCTCGCAAGCACAACTAGGTGAGTATACACTCACACACACACACACACACACACACACACACACACACACACACACACACACACAATGAAGGGGAACAGCCTACCTGTAACGATTCGAGAAAGAGACCTGGGAGTGGATGTGACACCTAATCTAACTCCTGAGGCACACATAAATAGGATAACGACAGCAGCGTACTCTACACTGGCGAAAATTAGAACTTCATTCAGAAACCTAAATGAGGAAGCTTTTAGGGCGCTTTACACTGCCTACGTGAGACCCGTCTTAGAGTATGCCGCGCCATCATGGAACCCCCACCTGAAGAAACACATAAAGAAACTGGAGAAGGTTCAGAGGTTTGCGACGAGGCTTGTCCCAGAGCTACGAGGGATGGGATATGAAGAGCGGCTGAAGGAACTGAACCTTACGACACTAGAGAAAAGAAGGGAGAGAGGAGATATGATAGGGACATATAAAATACTCAGGGGAATTGACAAAGTGGAAATAGATCAAATGTTCACACGTAATAATAACAGAACGAGGGGACATGGGTGGAAACTGGAAACTCAGATGAGTCACAGAGATGTTAGGAAGTTTTCTTTTAGCGTGAGAGTAGTAGAAAAATGGAATGCACTTGGGGAACAGGTTGTGGAAGCAAATACTATTCATACTTTTAAAACTAGGTATGATAGGGAAATGGGACAGGAGTCATTGCTGTAAACAACCGATAGCTAGAAAGGCGGGATCCAAGAGTCAATGCTCGATCCTGCAAGCACATATAGGTGAGTACATATAGGTGAGTACACACACACACACACACACACACACAGTACTTGTGTGGAGTAGGAGATGAAGTACTTAATGAAACAGACAGAGAGAAAGATCTAGGAGTTGATATCACACCAAACCTGTCTCCTGAAGCCCACATAAAGAGAATAACGTCTGCGGCATATGCGAGGCTGGCTAACATCAGAACGGCGTTCAGGAACCTGTGTAAGGAATCATTCAGAATCTTGTACACCACATATGTAAGACCAATCCTGGAGTATGCGGCCCCAGCATGGAGCCCGTACCTTGTCAAGCACAAGACGAAGCTGGAAAAAGTCCAAAGGTATGCTACTAGACTAGTCCCAGAACTAAGAGGCATGAGTTATGAGGAAAGGCTGCGGGAAATGCACCTCACGACACTGGAAGACAGAAGAGTAAGGGGGGACATGATCACAACCTACAAAATCCTCAGGGGAATCGACCGGGTAAACAAGGATGAACTATTCAACACTGGTGGGACGCGAACAAGGGGACACAGGTGGAAGCTGAGTACCCAAATGAGCCACAGAGACGTTAGAAAGAACTTTTTCAGTGTCAGAGTAGTTAGTAAATGGAATGCATTAGGAAGTGATGTGGTGGAGGCTGACTCCATACACAGTTTCAAATGTAGATATGATAGAGCCCAATAGGCTCAGGAATCTGTACACCAGTTGATTGACGGTTGAGAGGCGGGACCAAAGAGCCAGAGCTCAACCCCCGCAAGCACAATTAGGTGAGTACAATTAGGTGAGTACACACACACACACACACACACACACACACACACACACACACACACACACACACACACACACACACACACACACACACTATATGCATGTGCTTGAAGCTCTCAATTACAATCCGATAACTTGACGTCTCAGGCAAGAACTCTTTACCCTAAATGTGTGACTTGGCTTGCTCAGTACCGGAGATCCCCAGCGCTGCCGCCCGCCTCATGCAAATCATATTACTCGTCATTTGCATATACTTCAACGTTTGAAATCAGGGCGTGACGTTGTCATCAGGAAGAATGAGCCAGGCTGTCAAAATGTGTGCGGCTGGCTGCCTCCTTACACGCTAACCAGGCACCACACCGAGTTTACCTAACCAGGCACCACACTTCAGCCTTCATCACAAACACTGAGATGTTGTAATGTTTGTTGTTGTAGTAGTGGTAGTAGTAGTAGTAGTGTGTGTGTATTTACTATTTGTATCTGCAGAATCGAGCTATTAGCTCTTGGACCCCGCCTTTCTAACCAATTTATTTTCCTCTATTATATCTACTACATATATTTCTCTAACAAACACACACACTTTTTTCAGTGTCAGGGGTAGTTAACAAATGGAATGCATTAAGTGTTGTGGTGGAGGCTGACTCCATACACAGTTTCAAATGTAAATATGATAGAGCCCAATAGGCTCAGGAATCTGTACACCAGTTGATTGACAGTTGAGAGGCGGGACCAAAGAACCAGAGCTCAACCCCCGCAAACACAACTAGGTGAGTACATCCCCAGGATGCAGCCTGTAGCAGCTGTCTAACTCCCAGGTACCTATTTATTGCTAGATGAACAGGTGCACCAAGGTGAAAGAAACTGCCAATGTGTTTCTGCCTCTGCCGGGAATCGAACCAGGACCCTTAGGACTACGACCCCCGAGTGTTGTCCACTCAGCCGCGATGCCCTCCTAGCGTGTGTGTGCCACCAATTATTAGAGGCAGCATAGTAACCATAAAGCGAAATTACAACCTTGTTTAATCGAGCCAATCCCACCGTGTAGCTAACAACGCGCACTCAAGGTATTTTATTTCCATTGTGCGGATGATCTCCCGCGCGTTGTACAGACTGCTGGCGGCTGTACAGCTCCTCTGACCCCGAACTTGGGCGAAGTAATCATCGAAATATAATACACATAAATTTACTAATTTTCCCAATTAAATACTTGACGAGGAGGCATGACTGCGGCATGTCAATAGTGGCATAGCATGTCTTGTTTACATAATAATCCGCCCTATTATACACCTGGCAGCGCCTTGCTTGTACAGGACGTCTTATATTAGGTCCCAAGACCTTTTATAACCTGCCTTCGTCCTGTAGAGATCTGATAGCGTTTATGTACCGTACTCCCTCTGGGTTATTGGGGTGTGGGTAGAGCAGTGGTGAGATTTTCTCCCAGTTGGCCATCATGATATTTTTCGTTGGATACTGGAAGACTTGGACTTGTGGTGGTGCCAGATGGCGCAAGACACCAGCTGGTGTCTGCCGTGGTCCAGTAGCTGAGCTTGTGTCCCGCGGGTCCTTCCTGCTGACCTTGTGTCCCGCGGGTCCTTCCTGCTGACCTTGTGTCCCGCGGGTCCTTCCTGCTGACCTTGTGTCCCGCGGGTCCTTCCTGCTGACCTTCACTCGACCACTCAACGAGTGGTCAGGTGTCACAGCACTCAGCACACATCATCTAGTGTTCTTAAATGTGTCGTCTCGTTCCTCTCCATACACTTCACCCTCAGATCTCAATTAAAGGTGTTTTGGAAAATATTGATGCTATAACATGGGGTCGAACCTGAATCCCTGTACTCCTCTAGCCCACGCATTACCGACTGAACCATGGTGAGCTCCAAGTAAGTTAGAACATCTGGGCAACATACTGTTGAGCTCTAAATTCAGTCTGTAATGCATGGGAGTGGAGGGGTCCAGGGACTCGGGTTCGAGTGTACGGCCTCCATAGTTATTCAGATATATCACGCTCTTGTAATTCTCTTGTCCGAAGGTGTGCGTTGTTGACTTTATATTGAGCAGCGCTAAGCATCGTATTTGACTGGCAGGAGTCGGTGTGGGACTTGAGCTCGCTGAGAGATGTTGTATTGATGTCACTGTTATACTGACCGTCCTGTGTCCTGTCTTGTCCAGGTGATGTATCGTGACATTAGTGTTCTCTCTGCCCAACCCGTCCTCTTAAAAATAACGTCAATTTTGGCTCGTATGCGCGCTATGGCTAACCTTCATCGCCTCTTCAACTGAGACCAATGTTCACCTTCCATCTTGCTTCCCGCCATTTCTTCTTTCTCTCCCTTCCATCAGTCCCTCGCCTCACCTGCCATCCTCGCTCCCTCCAACTATTCCTCCCTCCTTCCCCTTACCATCCCTCCAGCTGTGAACAGCAGTGAGGCACCAAGGGGGTGTGAGGGGGGGTGTAACCACGCTAGATGGAGTCCCTCCTCGTTTCCTGGATAATCATTTAACATCTTATCATTCCTGGCGAGGCCTGAGCTTGTACGGCGCACATCTAAAATAATATTTCATATTCTGAATCTAAATTTCATAAGCTTTGTTTCTATCATTGTTGCCTGTTTTGAGCTGGCTCTTGATGACTTAGAATTAGAGGAAAATGTTTTATTCCTAAAGCTTATAGTCATTAGTTTTGGCTTAGAGTGACATCATCATTAGAGAGGGATTAGTGTGAAGCGTCAATGGCGTCCTCACAAACACTTCCAAAAGAGAATTTGATCCCTCGTAGCTATGAGGATAATTATTGAATCAAATATAACATATTTCCATTCCAATCAAATACCTTGGAATGGTGTTAGGGATTCCTGGTTATTTAGTCTTTCTGGATAGTGAGCAGAGTTTTGTGTACAGCACATAGCCTCCTGTTGGCCTTCCTTATGCTCATATTGGTGGTCTCTGGTAAGCAGGCTGGTCTCTGGTAAGCAGGCTGGTCTCTGGTAAGCAGGCTGGTCTCTGGTAAGCAGGCTGGTCTCTGGTAAGCAGGCTGGTCTCTGGTAAGCAGGCTGGTCTGTGGTAAGCAGGCTGGTCTGTGGTAAGCAGGCTGGTCTGTGGTAAGCAGACTGGTCTGTGGTAAGCAGACTGGTCTGTGGTAAGCAGACTGGTCTGTGGTAAGCAGACTGGTCTGTGGTAAGCAGACTGGTCTCTGGTAAGCAGACTGGTCTCTGGTAAGCAGACTGGTCTGTGGTAAGCAGACTGGTCTGTGGTAAGCAGACTGGTCTGTGGTAAGCAGACTGGTCTGTGGTAAGCAGACTGGTCTCTGGTAAGCAGACTGGTCTCTGGTAAGCAGGCTGGTCTGTGGTACGCAGGCTGGTCTGTGGTAAGCAGACTGGTCTCTGGTAAGCAGACTGGTCTCTGGTAAGCAGGCTGGTCTGTGGTACGCAGGCTGGTCTGTGGTACGCAGGCTGGTCTGTGGTACGCAGGCTGGTCTCTGGTAAGCAGACTGGTCTCTGGTAAGCAGGCTGGTCTGTGGTAAGCAGGCTGGTCTGTGGTAGTGTTTATTATACAAATTAAGCGAGACACTTGTAAGGGAGTAAGGGGCTCTAAAAAGAGTTCCTTACTCGCTTACAAGAGTGTGTCGACACACTTGCTTTATTTATTTATATCTTCATCTGGGGACATCCAGATGCCATTTTCCTGCTGCTGCTGCTTCTCTTCCTGCTGCTCCTCTTCCTCCTGCTCCTCCTGCTTCTCCTCTTGCTCCTCCTGCTCCTGCTCCTCCTCTGGGGGTTAATGGTCAATGTAGGTAGTGTTGCTCATGCAGACATTATGTAAACTTACTGTTTATTCTTTCATTTTGCAAGTAATGTTGGTTCACACAACACGTGCAAGAGTGTAACCCAGCCATAAGGTGAAGTGTTGGAGGCCAGTGGTTGCCTCCAGGTCAGTGTCGAGTGCTCTCTCAACACGTCACACATAACGCACTATGGAGCAGTGAGCTCTAGCTCTTTATACCCTGCCTGCGAGCCTCCTTGTAGTTGGAGGTGGCTTTTACAGCTTCTTCCTTCCGTGCATTTACCCGTTGGCCATCCGCGCAGGGAACAAGTGTTTCCATGCATTTCTTCCACTCATTTGCGTTTCCAGCTTCCATACGTGTCCCCTTGTTCTACTTTGCTTTCACTTTAAAGAGAAGGTCATTGCCCAACACCGTATTGACGCTTTTATAGACTATATGTCTCCGTGGTGTAGTGGTAAGACACTCGCCTGGCGTTCCACGAGCGCTTTGTCATGGGTTCGTATCCTGGCCGGGGAGGATTTACTGGGCGCAAATCCTTAACTGTAGCCTCTGTTTAACTCAACAGTAAAATGTGTACTTGGTTGTAACAATGATTCTTCGCGGCGGGGATCGAATACCAGGGATCTGCCCGAAACGCTACGCGTACTAGTGGCTCTACAAGAATGTAACAACTCTTGTATATATCTCAAAAAAAAAAAAATATATATATATATATATATATATATATATATATATATATATATATATATATATATATATATATATATGTATATATATATATATATATATATATATAATGAAGGTGAAAAACATGGGGGGATACATAAGGGATAAACATAGGGGCTGCAGAAGGCTTATTGGCCCATACGAGGCATCTCCTATCCAAACACAAAGATTAATCCAGTGTAATTGGCCTGTTATGTTGGACATTGTCTTCTGTGTTGGCATCGATATGTTCTTGTCTTGTCCTTACTCTCATGGTGGGTAGAGTAAATAGTTCCGTGATTTGGGTGTTCATGGTAGGTCGCTCTATTCTTATGTGAATTGCCTCAAGATTGCCTCAAGATTGATATATATATATATATATATATATATATATATATATATATATATATATATATATATATATATATATATATATATATATATATATATAGTTTAAGTTTAAGGTCAGTAGGTCAGTTTAGGTCAGTAGCCTAGGCTTTGACGTTTAAAATTAGGCTATTCCACTGCATTATTGACGGAAGGGAAAGTTAGCGAACGGGCTGGATGGACAACGCTCCGAATGCCTCCATCGGGTTTTCTTCCTATTGGGGAGTATTGTACATGCTGCTATGGCGGTGTGTCCACTCACAAGATGAGTGGCGCTGCCCAATAAACTCGCCCCTCGGGGCGAAATTTAAAAAATTTAAATTTGCCTCCATTGATTTCTAAAGATGTATTTTCCTGTTCATCAGTTTCGTATTTGCCGTTGATGTTATTATATCTGTGTGTACTTTTAGTAAAAGAATTGTTGGTATATCTACTCTTTGGCATTTTCCTGTATTTGATTCAGTTTAGTGGTTTTCCTTTCATTGTGTCTCGCCCTCTGGGTCGCCTATGTTCGGTCATTATGATCATGACATTACACTTATGAGCATTGAATTCCAGTAGCCATTTCTCAGACCAATTCTGGAACTTATATGTCTTCGTGGATTAGTCTGCAGTGTTTATCTGTCCCGAGTATTCTCATTAGTTTGACGTTATCATTGGCATGTTAATACTCTACTCCTGTGGTCAGGTCCTTGACATAATATAGAATAGTACGGGTCCTAGAACTGTACTTTTAAGTACGCACAGTAACGGTTACTGTGAGTACTTAGTGAGTACGTGAGTTACGGTTAACTCACAGTACTACGTAGTGTGAGGTAACCGTAACTCACAGGTGTGGGAGCAGGTGGAGCAGGTGTGTGGAGGCTAGGGGTTGAGGTGGCGTGGGCAGCAGGTGTTGGGAGGGAGGGTGCACGGCCACGAACAATGGGGTAGTGTGTACCAGCCTGGAGAACTCCTGCTCACTATCAACAAATCAGTAACTCTTCGCTCAAGCGCTCTCTCGCCCCTTCGCCTTATTCGTTGCTCAAGCGCTTACGTTCGCCAGTTGCCGCTCAAGTGGTAACCATCTAGGGTCTGGCTTTAGTTTTTATTTGTTTGTTTCTTTCTTCTTCATGTCCTTCTCCTTTTGAGGTCCATCAATTGAGGAGAACCATGCATAAGGGAGCCGGTCGGCCGAGCGGACAGCACGCTGGATTTGTGATCCTGTGGTCCCAGGTTCGATTCCGGGCGCTGGCGAGGAAACAATGGGCAGAGTTTCTTTCACCCTATGCCCCTGTTACCTAGCAGTAAAATAGGTACCTGGGTGTTAGTCAGCTGTCACGGGCTGCTTCCTGGGGGTGGAGGCCTGGTCGAGGACCGGACCACGGGGACACTAAAGCCCCGAAATCATCTCAAGATAACCTCAAGAAGGTGCTTGAAAGACCACAACATCCCTCGTGACCTGACCTGACCCCGTCACTGTGACTATAGACCACTCATGACTAAACTAAACGGGATATCATACCCGTGATATCACACTATCAATGCTTTAGCATCATGTACAACAGCCCCGATAGAAAGAAAACCAGCTGGGTTATTCATCCTGTCACTTGTACCCAGACGCAGCTGGTGCTTACCTCACTGTCTCAGATCAAACAAGGGATTAACATCTTACAACTTAAGGCCCAGCGCCAAACACACACACACACACACACACACACACACACACACACACACACACACACACACACACACACACACACACACACACACACACACACCGGACTAATCTCCCTCGACCCTTCACTTGGAGTGAGTTTATAGCCCATCCCCATTAAACACAAGAATCAATCAAAATCGTTGTTACTAAATCTCTTGGGTCTGTCTTCCACTGTTCACAAGTATTTCTGTAGTTCACAAGTTCAAACTGTTCACACGTTGACGTTTTCTTAACATAAAATAGAGTTTTTTTAGACTATTATAACGTAATCACCCTCCACTCGTCTACTTCCCTATACATAATAATCCCTCACCTACAATTAATCCAAAATTAATCCTCCCTACAATTAATCCAAAAATAATGTATAAAATAACTTAGTAAATAATTGACGAGTTGTACCTTCTTATACCTGTGCCGTGAATTATATTTCGGTTGGATTAATATCAATCTCTGAGGAGCTCAGCCTCGTGGTACCTGGATCCCTCTTCAGTCATTTCGATCCTGTTTGCGTTAGTATCATCCCATCTTTGGCTCAGGTAAGCCTCCAAGCGGTGTCCAATCTCGCGCTGGTGTAATTTAAACCTGAAATCGCGTTAGTCATCTCGTTCGAATATTGATCAGTCGTATGTGTAATTAATCCTTTAGTTAGGTAATCGGTTATCCACTCACCTGTGCAATCTACCCTCTTAACCGTGTAATTAGTCCCCTTAAGTATATATTCAATACCTTTCCCCCCCCCTCCCTCTTTCACTACCACCTCCCCGACCTCCAGTTATGTGTAACATGTGTGACCCCAACATGTGTAACATGTGTGACCCCAACATGTGTAACATGTGTGACCCCAACATGTGTGACCCCAGCATGTGTAATATGTGTGACCCCAACATGTGTAACATGTGTGACCCCAACATGTGTAACATGTGTGACCCCAACATGTGTAACATGTGTGACCCCAACATGTGTAACCAGTTTCTCTCAACTTGAGAACCAAAGACATTATGTGTCCATGAGAGAGAGAGAGGGAGGGAGGGGGAGAGGGAGAGAGAGAGAGAGAGAGAGAGAGAGAGAGAGAGAGAGAGAGAGAGAGAGAGAGAGAGAGAGAGAGAGAGAGAGGGGGGGGGGAGGGAGGGAGGGAGGGAGGGAGGGGGTTGAGAGAGAGAGAGAGAGAGAGAGAGAGAGAGAGAGAGAGAGAGAGAGAGAGAGAGAGAGAGAGAGAGAGAGAGAGAAGGGTGGAGTAGAAGAAGATAGAGAGGAAGGTAGGGAAGGGAATAATGAAGAGCGGAAAGGCACAAGGAAACAGGGAGAAATACCAGCAAAATAAAGATCCTCACAGATGAAGAATAACGAATTGAGGAGAAGAGAAAACCCACCATTGAAGGACACGCAACACTGTGTTGATGCTGCCCTCATCTCCAGGAGTGTTGTCATTACCGAAGGCATCAACACTCCAGGAGTGTTGATGCTATCTTCATTTAGTGTGTTGATGCTGTCATCTGAGATGTTGAAGCTGTCATCTGAGATGTTGAAGCTGTTCTCATCTTCATCTGAGAGGTTGAAGCTGTTCTCATCTTCATCTGAGATGTTGAAGCTGTTCTCATCTTCATCTGAGATGTTGAAGCTGTTCTCATCTTCATCTGAGATGTTGAAGCTGTTCTCATCTTCATCTGAGATGTTGAAGCTGTTCTCATCTTCATCTGAGATGTTGAAGCTGTTCTCATCTTCATCTGAGATGTTGAAGCTGTTCTCATCTTCATCTGTGTCACTACTGGACGTGGTGCCAATATTCTTGGTTCCAGCTGCAGTGCCAGCATCATCTGAGGCACGGTGCCATTTGCCACATCAGCGTCCTGAATACACGCTGGAAAACTTATTTTGGTGGCAGTGTGCAAGCGGCTCTGCAAGACCGCATGTTCAACAGATCATCTCTGGGCCAACACACAATGTTCAACAGTTCACCTTCAGAGGAGCACAGAGTGGGGAAGAGATCTATCTCTACGTGTCGATGCGTCGCAGCTGAAGTCCTCCCACACTTACAATGACCATGGTGCTAATTGCGCCATAACCTCGACGACAGCCTGGCCCTTCACGGCATCGTTAGCTCAAACTGTATATTGCATAATCCCCGTTTGTCACGATATCAGCTCTAGTAATCGGTTTACAGTACCCGCTCGCCACGATATCTGTTAAATGGATCGAATTGAAATGCCCCGCTTGCGACGATATCTGTTAAATGGATCGATTTACAATACCCTGTGTAACCAGGGTTCCAGGGCATTACAGATGTGTGTAATTACCTAAGTGTAGTTACAGGATGAGAGCTACGCTCGTGGTGTCCCGTCTTCCCAGCACTCTTTGCCATATAACGCTTTAGCTTTAGTGTGTATGTGCTTCATTGTTACAAGTGTAACGGGCTGTAACGATGAGGCCTTAGGCTCGTAGATTAATCATCGTAAACCTGTAATGGCGAATTTTATTTCTCGGTCAGCGAGCAACAGCCCGCGTCGTCCCCGACTGCCTTCCTCTGAACTACCAGTTCTCTTGAAGGGCCACAACGTGCACACCCAAGCAACCCACCTAACCTAACCTTCACATGAATTTGTGAGCCGCTACTTGTCATAGTAGGTTGTAATTTATACGTTGGAGGACGATAACGTACAAAATGAGACGTATTATTTGATGACCGTTGAGGCTCGTTAATGACTTGGGCCACAGTGCAGCTTTGGCACCTGTGGAGCCAAGAGCGGCGGGAGGCGCCACAATGGTGCCTAAGGGGTTGGGGGTAGGCACGCCCCCCTGTCACTGTTTACACTCGCTATTATAATAGAGGCGGACGTTGATCGACCTTAATCCTCACGACACACCCTCAGTCAACCAGGATAATGGTCTTGGCCCAGAAAGCACAGTGACCTTAATGGTGAGATCGTAAACCTATTAAAAGAGAACTGCTTCATGAGTAAATACTCACACGCCGTGACTAGTATCCACGGTGGGTCCTCACTCACCGTGTTAAGTATTCACGACCCACTGATGGGGGCCTGATCTGGGCCTCACTCCCCCACCCCCCACCCCATAGGTCTCTGTCTTAACTTTCTGTTGGTTCTGGCAGAGTGCACCTATAATGGGATTTACAAATATTTAGCTTTATACAATATAAACAAGGAGGAATGAAAGATATAAATTTATTTTCACTCATATCTTACTACATTGTCTAAGACAACCATTATTGTTTATGTCCGCTCACCGCATCCACACTGTACTCACCTAGTTGTGCTTGCGGGGGTTGAGCTCTGGCTCTTTGGTCCCGCCTCTCAACCGTCAATCAACAGGTGTACAGATTCCTGAGCCTATTGGGCTCTATCATATCTACACTTGAAACTGTGTATGGAGTCAGCCCCCACCACATCACTGTGTGTGTGTGTGTGTGTGTAATTACACAACGCCAGCAACTTGGGTTATAATATAGGGGTTCAGGATATTATAAGTGACGGGTCCTGTCATCACGGGACGGTCCTGGACGCCCGTATAATACCCCCACAACCTGCCCTCCCGCCTAATTCGTCACACTTTTTACGTACTCGACCAATCCGTCAAATTTTACGACGTATTAGTATAAATTAAAGCTTAGTAATGTTGACGTTTTCTATGAATCGGCCTCGACAGGTTAGGTGGGTTGTTTGGGTTCGCATATTTCTGGTGAGAGAAACCCGTTGCATTTTTACGGAGCTGGGCATTAAGAAAACGACCTGAACAACACACAATATAGCCAACCCATTTCACCTTGGGTTTTCTCCTTCGTGTAGACAGTCATTAGAGTAATGTTAACAGGTGGAATGATTGTGTAGGTGACGTCATGACTTATAATGGCAAATGACGCCACACTGTACAATCAGGCCATTGTTCTGCCAACCCACAGAGCGTAGCACAATTAACTCTCCACTAAAAACATTATTTACTTTAAAATTATTTAGAAACGTTGCAAATTTCAGCAGCATTGCCTCGGGTGGCTACTCGCTCTTGCGAATCGAACACTTATATATTTCAAGAGACAGCTTGGTCATGATTGATTAAATATATCTTCCTTTTAAGTTTATAACTGAGAGAGACGTTTGTTCCTGCCCCCAGACAAGGGTTCAGGAAGCATTTACGAAACCTCTGCATCTTTGAACATGGAAATTTTTATATAGTGATGAAAATAATCTTGTGAACCTTGCAAGATTATCAAACTTCTTTTAATTCAGCTATTATTATTATTGTGATAAATACTATTACTGTGGTAAATATGATTACCTTGTATTATTTGGTATTTTAGTAATAATTATTATAATATTATTATTACGTATGTTAGAGCTTGGTTGCTGGTGACTGAAACTCTTGAGTAAAGAGAGTGCAGAGTCCCAGAGAGCTGCACTCTACTGTAGAGAGTTCACTCGGGCTCTCGTCCACACTCTGGTCCCTCTGTCTGACGTTTATTGGTCTCTTTGTGTCCCTGGAATGATGTATAGGCAGCTAATGTGTCATGCAAGTGGGTGTACCGGGTGTGATATGTCATGCAAGCTGGTGTACCGGGTGTGATGTGTCATGCAAGCTGGTGTACCGGGTGTGATGTGTCATGCAAGCAGGTGTACCGGGTGTGATGTGTCATGCAAGCTGGTGTACCGGGTGTAATGTGTCATGCAAGCAGGTGTACCGGGTGTGATGTGTCATGCAAGCTGGTGTACCGGGTGTAATGTGTCATGCAAGCAGGTGTACCGGGTGTGATGTGTCATGCAAGCGGATGTACCGGGTGTGATGTGTCATGCAAGCTGGTGTACCGGGTGTGATGTGTCATGCAAGCTGGTGTACCGGGTGTGATGTGTCATGCAAGCTGGTGTACCGGGTGTGATGTGTCATGCAAGTGGGTGTACCGGGTGTGATGTGTCATGCAAGCTGGTGTACCGGGTGTGATGTGTCATGCAAGTGGGTGTACCGGGTGTGATGTGTCATGCAAGCTGGTGTACCGGGTGTGATGTGTCATGCAAGTGGGTGTACCGGGTGTGATGTGTCATGCAAGTGGGTGTACCGGGTGTGATGTGTCATGCAAGTGGGTGTACCGGGTGTGATGTGTCATGCAAGTGGGTGTACCGGGTGTGATGTGTCATGCAAGCTGGTGTACCGGGTGTGATGTGTCATGCAAGTGGGTGTACCGGGTGTGATGTGTCATGCAAGTGGGTGTACCGGGTGTGATGTGTCATGCAAGCTGGTGTACCGGGTGTGATGTGTCATGCAAGTGGGTGTACCGGGTGTGATGTGTCATGCAAGTGAGTGTACCGGGTGTAATGTGTCATGCAAGTGAGTGTACCGGGTGTGATGTGTCATGCAAGTGAGTGTACCGGGTGTGATGTGTCATGCAAGCTGGTGTACCGGGTGTGATGTGTCATGCAAGCTGGTGTACCGGGTGTGATGTGTCATGCAAGCTGGTGTACCGGGTGTGATGTGTCATGCAAGTGGGTGTACCGGGTGTGATGTGTCATGCAAGTGAGTGTACCGGGTGTAATGTGTCATGCAAGTGAGTGTACCGGGTGTGATGTGTCATGCAAGTGAGTGTACCGGGTGTGATGTGTCATGCAAGCTGGTGTACCGGGTGTGATGTGTCATGCAAGCTGGTGTACCGGGTGTGATGTGTCATGCAAGCTGGTGTACCGGGTGTGATGTGTCATGCAAGCTGGTGTACCGGGTGTGATGTGTCATGCAAGCTGGTGTACCGGGTGTGATGTGTCATGCAAGCGGATGTACCGGGTGTGATGTGTCATGCAAGCTGGTGTACCGGGTGTGATGTGTCATGCAAGCGGATGTACCGGGTGTGATGTGTCATGCAAGCGGATGTACCGGGTGTGATGTGTCATGCAAGCTGGTGTACCGGGTGTGATGTGTCATGCAAGCGGATGTACCGGGTGTGATGTGTCATGCAAGCGGATGTACCGGGTGTGATGTGTCATGCAAGCTGGTGTACCGGGTGTGATGTGTCATGCAAGCGGATGTACCGGGTGTGATGTGTCATGCAAGCTGGTGTACCGGGTGTGATGTGTCATGCAAGCGGATGTACCGGGTGTGATGTGTCATGCAAGCGGATGTACCGGGTGTGATGTGTCATGCAAGCTGGTGTACCGGGTGTGATGTGTCATGCAAGCGGATGTACCGGGTGTGATGTGTCATGCAAGCGGATGTACCGGGTGTAATGCGTGGTTGAGGCAGCATGAACACACCCACCTTTGTTGTTACTGGTTGAGTGCGAGAATATGTACTGGTGGTCACACATTGTTACACACCAAGCAAACCCCTCGTCCCTGGTACCATCAACAGAGGTCCAACACTGCCGCTACAGTACGAGGCGTTGCTGGCCCGCCTCTCACAGTGCTCAAGAGAGAACTCTTATAAATACCTTCAACGGATATCTGATCAACCAGGCTGTGATTCTTACGTCAGGCTGCGAGCAGCCGGGTCTAACAGTCCGGTTGGTTGACAAGACCACCAACATAGGAGGCCTGTTCGTAGACTGGGCCGCGGGGCCGTTAATCCTCGGAACTATCGCAAGATTACCGCAAGGTAAGGCTATCTGATCCAACCACATGAAGTGATCGGTAGAGCGACGGCCACGCTTTTTGTCAGGTCGGCGTTCGATTCTCGATAGTCCAAGTGGTTGGGTACCGGTCGGCCGTGGGAGTGGGAGGGGAGCCGAGCGGACAGCACGCTGGGCACGTGATCCTGTGGTCCAGGGTTCGATCCCAGGCGCCGGCGAGAAACAATGGGCAGAGTTTTTTTCACCCTATGCCCCTGTTATCTAGCAGTAAAATAGGTACCTGGGTGTTAGTCAGCTGTCACGGGCTGCTTCCTGGGGGTGGAGGCCTGGTCGAGGACCGGGCCGCGGGAACACTAAAGCCCCCAAATCATCTCAAGATAACCTCAAGATAACCATTCTTTCCCTCCCTTCATATCCCATGCAAGTGCTATATAGTCTTACTGGCTCAGTACTCTTTTCCTGGTTGTTATCTTGGCCTCAGGGTAGTCTGGCGGTTAACGAACTATCTGAAGCTGTCAAATTAATGCTCAAAACATATTTTTTTAACGAGCTCAGCGCCGCGGAAAGTTGTTTTCAAGCCAAAATCCTTTCACTAAAATTTAGCAACGTGTCAGAAGAGTATTTTGGTTAGTTTGTTCGTTGTTGTTTTTAAAAAAAGTTATACAAAGTAAAATGTGTTATTTACAGCTTAGTGAATGCAAATATACTTGATAACGAGCTCGTTAGCGTCACAATAGTTTCGAGTGGAATTTGTAGATATTTGTATATAATATTATCTACAACGATAAAATGTGAGTTGGCTGACTCAATCTTATAATGTTATTACATGGGTGTTGGAGGAGGATAATACAAGTGTTAATATATATACGTAGACGATATGTAGATGATGCATACTTAAAGATATGTACTAGTATGCTCCAGACATATGTATACCTGTGGGCGATAGATACATCAGGAAAATAAACTTATGAACAATGTATTCTTTAGGTCAATATATACAATATTTCAATATATGCCTGAGAACAATATATAATACATATACATATACATATATACATTGTATTTGCACTAGTATATAGCGCTCTCAAACACTATATACCTCGAGGACACTGTATACCCGTATACCCGAGGACACTGTATACCCCTATACCCAAGGACACTATATGAGAGAAGTCCTCGTTTGGAGATAATATTTTAAGTGTTTAATTGTTATTGCTGATGTTATCACTATTATATATATGTCTGGTGCTGTAAATGCAATAAAGAAAGCATTGGTAGAAGTAGGAGTTGCAACAGTAAAAGTAATAGTAGACAATAGTATTACTCTGAAACAATGATACTTTTCAACCGATATCAAACAATAAGCAATTGAAATATGACAATATGATAATGTTTATAACAATTCTCGCCAAAATATATCTCGCTATTAGGCGTGAGACTCACTAGGCGCACTAGGCTCACTAGGCTCACTAGGCTCACTAGGCTCACTAGGCTCACTAGGCGCACTAGGCTCATTGCCAGCAAGGCCAAATAGGGGTCTTTGCCTACATTGAACGACCGGCAAAGTCGGTCATGTAACATGTAAGTCGACTTACATTAACACGTAAGTCGTTATTGTACGACTTACATGTGTGTATAGAGAAAACTCACCGAAATCAAAATGAAAAGAAATTCAAAGAAAAAGAGATAAATTATATGTGAGCGCTCATGTGTCTTCCTACACATCTGTTGATGGTATGTTGAAATATACGAGTGCTCAGTTTATCTCTTAATTTCTGTGATTTATTATCACACACATGGGGCTGGTTGGCTGAGTGGACAGCGCTCAAGACTCGTAGACCTAGAGTCCGGGGTTCCAATCCCCGCAGCCGGCGGAAAAATAAATGGGCATAGTTTTATTCACCCTGGTGCCCCTGTTACCTAGCAGTAAATAGGTACCTGTGAGTTAGACAGCTGCTACGGGCTGCTTCCTGGTGTGTGTGTGTATGTGTGTGTGTAGAAAAAAATTAGTAGTAACAGTTGATTGACAGTTGAGAGGCGGGCCGAAAGAGCAGAGCCCAACCCCCGCAATTACAACTATGTGAATACAACTAGGTGAGTACACACACACACACACACACACATTAGAAAGAATTTTTTCACTGTCAGAGAAGTTAACAAATGCAATGCATTAAGCAGTGATGTGGTGGAGGCTGACTCCATACACAGTTTCAAATTTAGATTTGATAGAGCCCCAGTATGCTCAGGAATCTGTACACCAGTTGATTGACAATTAAGAGGCGGGACCAAAAAGCCAATGCTCAACCTCCGCAAGCACAACTACGTGAGTACATATTTTACATTGCTCCCAAAGGAGGAATAAACCCCGAAATAGAGGCGACGGAGAAAGAAACTAATCCGCAGGAAGATACATCGATAACACAGTTAATGAGATACGAGGCTATGTATTTCTTCAGAGCAAACAGAAATATCGGATTCCAATTACAGCAGTGATTTATTTATACGCCTTGGCGGTCAGTGAGGGGCTAATATCCCGGCCCAGTGGGGATGATGGCTTGACTTGATTAAGGGAGTGGAGGGCGTCACCCAGGATGGGATCTGATGTTTATGGACCTATTTTGTTTTGGTGATGTTGATGTGTAGTAGTGGTGTTGCGGACGTCTGAGGTAATACTCGTAGTGTTTATATGTGTAAATGTTATTGTATATGTTTATTGTTTGTGTTTGCACGTGTTAGTGTTTAATAGTTGTGATACTTAAGGGAACAGAAATGTAATTTAACATTTAAGTCTGTATGTAATGTTAAAATACGTAAATAAGGGTAACATTGATGTTTTAATGATAACATATCTGGATATTATTATTAAAAGTTCAAATAAGGCTGGTCCAGTTGGCCCATGTATTCTCATCCAACCCGTTCTCGCACTTTCGTAAACTAGTATGTTAAGTATGTCACATATGCACGTATTAAATAAGTCAATATTGACTGTAAGAAAGTGCGAAAACGGGTTGTCTCATCGACTGTAAACATGAAGACAACTCCATAATATTATTGCGACACTTACATTTCTAAATCTGTATTCTCTAGAGCGCAGGCGAGAGAAATACGTCATTTAAACGTGGAAAATATTAGAGGAACAGTGTTGGAAATCTACACACGGAAATACAATCACATGAGACCAGGAGGCGTTATCTTGAGGTTATCTTGAGGTTATCTTGAGATGATTTCGGGGCTTTTTAGTGTCCCCGCGGCCCGGTCCTCGACCAGGCCTCCACCCCCAGGAAGCAGCCCGTGACAGCTGACTAACACCCAGGTACCTATTTTACTGCTAGGTAACAGGGGCATAGGGTGAAAGAAACTCTGCCCATTGTTTCTCGCCGGCGCCTGGGATCGAACCCAGGACCACAGGATCACAAGTCCAACGTGCTGTCCGCTCGGCCGACCGGCGTGAGAGAAAGTGCAAGATTGGGGCCTCGCGGTTGAGATGAGAGTGCTCAAGGGTCGTAGTCCTAAGGGCCCGGGATCGATTCTGGGCCGACGCGGAAACAAGTGGGCAAAGTTTGTTTCACCCTGATGCTCCTGTTCACCTAGCAGTAAATAGGTACCTGCGAGTTCCAGCTGCTACGGGTTTCTTCCTGGAGATGTGTGTGTGTGTGTGTTAGTAATATGTGTAATAGTAAACATAAAGAAAAAATAGATTGGTTAGAAAGGCGGGGTCCAAGAGCTAATAACCGGATTCTGCAGACACAAATAGTAAATACACACCTTACCTTGAGGTGCTTCCGGGGCTTAGCGTCCCTGCGGCCCGGTCGTCGACCAGGCCTCCTGGTTGCCACACGCACACACTTGTGAGTTTACAGAGAACATATTAACACAAGGTTCACTTCATGTCTGGCGGCTGTAGAGATGAGAGTTGCATGTTGATGCTGCATAGTTGGCCTCGTCCGACCACAAGTGGACGTGTTCAACAGTTACAGTTCGTGCAGGAAGTGTCGGACCAACCCGTTGTAATCACCGTCTGCTCTGACGACCACGTGGAGGATCATCCCTCATACCACCCACACCTACGTCATCTCTGCTCCCACTAACGACCAGCCGGCAGTATACGCATCAAAAGCCATCAGCCAAGCTTTGAAGAAACAATGTGTACCAAAGGTCAATTATGGCACGGTAATTGCCTCGCTTGGTCGTAACTCACTCGAAAGAAGCCATTAGTTGAAGGAAAATACTGAAACGCTCGATCCCGTTCTAACTGCCAATTACCCCGGGGCCCCGAGCCCGAGCCCCGAACCCCGGGCCCCGTTAATCCTACATTAGTATTACCAAGTTATCAGTCATCATCCACTTGGAAATATAATAACAATCATTAAATTAAAAATAGTATCTAGATTCTCGGGCACAAGCAGACACTACTACATACTACATGTATACATACACGTACATCATATATACATACACTTACAAACATGCATATGTATATTAGTCATATATACATATATAGTCTCCATCTGAGGTGACCATTGACGCCAGACCTCCGTCGCGAAAGAGAAATTTCCTTCTCAACTTTTTTATTTCACAATCAAAAATCTAATTATTTTTATTAATCTCTGCTTCTTCGTCTTTATGATCGTGAATCACAGTTAATAATCGCTAATCCTTTCGAGTAATAATATGTAACTGAGTTAGCTTACCATTTACTTCTCTTTCATGAATTCGTTTAGTTTGTGAAAACAAAAATCTCTGATATGAAGTCAGTTGGGAAATTTCTGGTAATATCGACTGGTTCTCTCTCGCTGCTGAGCCCGGAGTGACTGGCTCGTTCCGGTCCACTTAACTGTTGGGTCATGCATCCAGCGATAGTGTGGCTGGAAAAATAGACTTCTGTCAATTTTGTATATCATGAATGTTTTATTGAAGATTGTGGAGTGGTCTGTTGTTAGTTGTGAAGTGTAGTGATCATGTCTCCTCTTACTCTTCTGTCTTCCAGTGTTTTGAGGTGCATCTCACGCAGCCTTTCCTCATAACTCATGCCTCTTAGTTCTGGGACTAGTCTAGTGGCATGCCTCTGACCTTTTTCCGGCTTCATCTTGTGTTGGACAAGGTACGCTCTATGCTGGGGCCGCATACTCAACGATTAGCCTCACATATGTGGTATACAAGGCTCTGAATGATTCCTCACACAGGTTTCTGAAGGCAGTTCTGATGTTAGCCAGCCTTGCATACGCCGCAGATGTAATTCTTTTTATGTGGGCTTCAGGAGACAAGTTTGGTGTGATATCAACTCCTAGATCTTTCTCTCTGTCCGTTTCATAAAGGACTTTATCTCCTATTCGGTTTCCTGTGTCTGGCCTCCTGTTTCCACTGCCTAGTTTCATTACATTACATTTACTCGGGTTGAACTTTAGTAGTCATTTGTTGGACCATTCATTCAGTTAGGTCATCTTGTAGCCTCATTCTATCTTCCTCCGTCTTAATCCTCCTCCCGTGTGCTCCATCCTCCATCTTAATCCTCCTCCCGTGTGCTCCATCCTCCATCCACAACTCCCTGCCCAACCTCACCAAAAACAGGTTCCCCTCATTTGTCAGTGTAATGTGAGGTAGTCATTCTCCCCTTGGCTGATGTTCGCGACCCCTCGACGCCCACTCATGGCGGCCTGCCAGCCTCGCCTCACACCTGTTGCACCTCAGTTTGTACACTGCCCAGTACAACGGCTAAATTGAGGGGGATTTAGGTGAATTTAAGACACATTCTCTACCACCCACTTCTACTGATCCCACACCCTCCACCACCCACTTCAGCCAGCCCCACGCCCACCACCACCCACTTCAGCCAGCCCCACACCCACCACCACCACCCACTTCAGTCAGCACCACACCCACCACCACCTACTTCAGCCAGCCCCACACGCCCATCGCACTCTTGAGAGTTGAGATGTTCCACATGGCTTGTGACGTCACAGCATGAGCGAGGTGGTCCCTCTCTCCTTAGAAGAACTTGGACTTCAAACACTTGAATCATTGTGACCTTTATAACCCTGAATCACCAGTGACCTTCAGAAGCCGGAGTCTCTGGTGACCTTGAGAAAACTATTATTGATTCATTGACCACACCGGAGTAGCAGCGGGGTGTGAGGGGCACCAGAGCGGTGCCCCTCACACCGCTCGACATTAGCGAACAGAAGGAGCCGTTCTTCCACCAGCGCCCAGCAATACGAAGAAGAGGAAGTGAGGGGAAGACGCGAGGTAGAGGCAGAAGAGAGACAGAGAGGAGGAGGGTGAAGGAAGAGTGGGGAAGGAGAAGTAAGTGAGGGAAATTGTCGAGAGACCGATCAAGAGATAAAGTCAGAGAGCAGCGACACAGCTGCTTGGAATTATTTTCTGGCGTCCTCTGTATCAATAAACATGTTGTAGTGTGTATTAAAAATACTCGAGAAGGACATTTATTGTAAAGCATGACTCACCTTGCAAGTGAAGATAGCAGCATATACAACACTCACAGTAGGAATATCAGCCTTAGAGATATTCCTCGTGGCGCTCGTACCCAGACGCAGCTGTAACTCACTCAACTGTCTTATGTGAAGATCGTCAAACAAGATTAGTATTTATCAATCCTCAAACTTAGGTTATCTTGCCGGTGAAAAATGGGGAAGTCTTTTAAGAACAGTATCTATATTTGACAAATAGTGTTTTCCTAACTCGAACAATTTGGAATTTATTATTCTACACATATTTCTAACTTCTCCTAGATGGGTACAGTCTCTCAGGAAGTGATTAAGGCGGTGTCCCTCACTCTGACTGCAGATTCTGCAGCTCTGCTGTTTATACCCTTCCCTAAACTCCGTGGGTATTTGTATCCAAGACGAATTCTTACTATTACTCGAATGAGTAAAGGTAAGAACTCGACTCAAGCGGCCTGAAGTCCATAATGACTGGGATTGTCAGCAGCAGCCGCATTGCTCCAGCCAACTGATGCACTGATATGTTCTGCTGTCCTCCCTTCCTCAGCGACCTTGCCACGGTGCTGTTGCCTGGTTCACATAAGTAGCTCAAGATCTCTTCTAACTTCCATAACCTCATTTCCTTCAGGAAGTTGTGAGGCGATAATGTGACCTTATATTCTGCTTCAGAGTTGCTGAAGTATTTAGCTGGTTAAGGCAAAATGGATTTCACTTACTCCTTTTTTAGTTGTACTCTTTGATATTTTTTAAGTTGTGAATCTTAATTATCTGTTCTTACATGCATTTTGTTTTATATAAATTAATTGTGTATATCACGAAAAATAAACACGTGATTAAAAATGTGACAGTGTCAGACCACGGAGGAAAATTGAAACAGGAATTTCCTTAAGTACTTTCGTATATTAATACACCGTGGCAAGGGACTCCTTCTGAAGATGTATTAATATACGAAAGTACTTAAGGAAATTCCTGTTTCAATTTTCCTCCGTGGTCTGACACTGTCATATGAATTATTATATATTGAATTTACGATGACACCTCGGTGTAACATCAGCTATTCTCTGCTCGTACGCCAAATATTAAATATACATTTTTAAATATATATTCGTGAATGACTGCCAGAGTTGTGGAGGAGTAACGAGTCCTGAGATTACCCACTAGTCCGCGGGCCAGTCGTGTACGACTCGCTCCCCGACCCTGGCAGACAATTCCACTAGTCCGGATGAGCCCTCTCGCTGACGTTCCCATCACTCCCACACGACTCGTGCCTCTCATTTTGGCCCCTCTGCTACAGTGTGTCGTCGTCGCCTGCACCTCGAGTGTGGCTCCTGACGCGGCGGTGATGGGTCTGGTGGCCAGCGGGTCCCCAGAGGGCGGCAAGAGCACCACACACCGACGAAGGGCAAAAGATATTGACAAGGAACATTGTCACGCTTCTGTAGGAGCTGAGAAACATGACGGAGGAAAATTGTCTATACCAGTATACCTTGGGTGGCTTAATCTTTATCAATCAATCCACTCTTCTACTCTCATGGGTGACTTAAGCTGCATCATCCTCACCCACTCTCCTCTCCTCTCAGTCTGGTCTTGTTGATAAAAGATATTCAGTTTGGTCTCTATACATAAATACGGGAGGATTACAACGATTAATGTCTCTTGGACACGTTAAAATGTAGTGTTATTGCAGCTGCTTCTACAACTGCTGCCATGACAGGGAGCCGAGGGATTGTACATTTGTACAGTACGTACCAGGTGCATGTGTGGCCATTCAGTACAACTCATGGCAGCAGGACCTATGGGTTGGCACAGTGAATGTACTAGTGTGTTGGGTTACGGTGCTGCTCACAGATGACACAGACGACCACTCTTACATTAATATCCTGCTTGAAACTGGTGACATTAACAGCTAATGACCAGTGAAGGTCATTAGCTGTTAATGCGTGTCTGCCATCCACTATGGAAGGTTCCAAGTGCCAGGGTACTTGGCACTTCGTAACCTAATATAAATATTCGATTCCGACAACTTACAAAATATCCACTGTTATTAATTTTCTACAGCTCGACAGCTGACCTGGTTCGTCCCCACTAAAGTTTCTAGGTACTCTCAAACCTTCGCCCAAATAAACAAAGAATCAAATGCTTGCCTCCGTCCAGCCTGGCGTTGTTGTTTAAGATTTGCTACCTGGAACAAAAAGATCCAAGTAGCACGGGCTATGGTGAGCCCGTAGTTACTGGCGTGGTAAGTCGGTGACCATCCACTACCACTAGCCACGCTCCGTCAAAGAACACCTTGGCGCCTTACTCTCAAAGCCGTAATAACCACTCCCACCTTCAAGAAAGAATTGTCATTCAGCACCTCCACGAGGCCACCATAATATTAGTGCACCATAAAGTAACGGTTCAGTGACTCACGCCACATATAAATCACACACAATACCCTCTCACAGAATCCAGTCAAGACTCCATCTTGCGTGAGTTATACAATTAATTATAGATTCCCCCTCACCTTGTTGATTTAAATGTTGAAACCTCGATACTGTACGACTCCTGCTTAGCCGCAGGTTAAAATCTGTCCCAACATTAACCACTTCACAATCTGATATGTGGGTGGCCAGCACACCCTGGTATGTGGGTGGCCAGCACACCCTGGTGTGTGGGTGGCCAGCACACCCTGGTATGTGGGTGGCCAGCACACCCCTGGTATGTGGGTGGCCAGCACACCCTGGTATGTGGGTGGCCAGCACACCCCTGGTATGTGGGTGGCCAGCACACCCTGGTGTGTGGGTGGCCAGCACACCTTGGTATGTGGGTGGCCAGCACACCCTGGTATGTGGGTGGCCAGCACACCCCTGGTATGTGGGTGGCCAGCACACCCTGGTATGTGGGTGGCCAGCACACCCTGGTATGTGGGTGGCCAGCACACCCCTGGTATGTGGGTGGCCAGCACACCCTGGTATGTGGGTGGCCAGCACACCCTGGTATGTGGGTGGCCAGCACACCCCTGGTATGTGGGTGGCCAGCACACCCTGGTATGTGGGTGGCCAGCACACCCTGGTATGTGGGTGGCCAGCACACCCTGGTATGTGGGTGGCCAGCACACCCTGGTATGTGAGAGCACAGCACATTGGTCTTGAGGCACGAAGCACAGCATTCGTGGCCCAGATGAGCCTTTAATTGAGCGTTCCGGATTTAGCAGTAAGGGGAGGGGAAATTTAATTATCTAAGCGCAGGGTAAATATTTTACTTCACCCGGGCACGTGTCCAGCCTGCTACATGTCCGGCCTGCTACATGTCCGGCCTGCTACATGTCCAGCCTGCTACATGTCCGGCCTGCTACATGTCCGGCCTGCTACATGTCCGGCCTGCTACATGTCCGGCCTGCTACATGTCCAGCCTGCTACATGTCCGGCCTGCTACATGTCCAGCCTGCTACATGTCCAGCCTGCTACATGTCCAGCCTGCTACATGTCCGGCCTGCTACATGTCCGGCCTGCTACATGTCTAGCCTGCTACATGTCCAGCCTGCTACGTGTCCAGCCTGCTACGTGTCCAGCCTGCTACGTGTCCAGCCTGCTACATGTCCGGCCTGCTACATGTCCAGCCTGCTACATGTCCGGCCTGGTAAATATGTTGAAACTAGATTTCATTTTAATTTCCTTGTTACCCAAATTTAATTTATTTAGGTGTTTTAATTGTTTGGGCCACGTTTATACGGGTAGATGAGTGGTGGTAGGGTAGGTAGGTAGGTGAATGGTAGAAGGGTAGGTAGGTAGATGAATGAATGGTGGGAGAGTGTCAGCAGATGAATGATTGGAGAGAAAGATACCATACAGCTTTCTATCCATCTATTCATCGGAAGGGTGAGTAAGTGGATGGACGCATGAATGAGTATAGTGAAGGATTTAATGTGGTGAATGCATGGTGGTGGTTGCGAGGGCGTGGGATGAATGAGAAGAGAGTGAGAAAGGAATTTGTTATAGTGTTTATATGTTGTGATCAGCTGACCTGGGTGTGTTGTGATCAGCTGACCTGGGTTTGTTGTGATCAGCTGACCTGGGTGTGTTGTGATCAGCTGACCTGGGTGTGATCAGCTGACCTGGGTGTGTTGTGATCAGCTGACCTGGGTGTGTTGTGATCAGCTGACCTGGGTGTGTTGTGATCAGCTGACCTGGGTGTGTTGAGACAGGTCATATAGAACAAATAAAGTGTAGTTTTCCATTAGAATAGTAAGCCAACTGTTATCACACTTTATATTATAAAAGTAGGATGGCGAGAAGACTTTTTTATGGAACTAATATATACTTATCATTCCGTGAAGTTGTATAAAAGACTGAACAACTTCAGCATTCTCCATCAACAGATTCTAGGGCTTGGGTCAAAATCACTCCCAAAATACAATTCATACAACACACATTTGATCTCAGAAGAACTCAAAATTCCTGCCAGTAAATCATTTGTTTGTGAGGAGTAGTTCCTTCATAAGTCCAAATATCCAGCTGGGAGTCTCATTACTTT
Source organism: Procambarus clarkii (assembly GCF_040958095.1). Lineage (NCBI taxonomy): Eukaryota > Metazoa > Arthropoda > Malacostraca > Decapoda > Cambaridae > Procambarus > Procambarus clarkii. The sequence continues at coordinate 12,222,696 of NC_091190.1, read as the reverse complement.
TTCTGCTGTGTTGGAGTCTTTCTCCACTCCCCCGTCATCACGCCTCATCTCTCCCTCATTTCCTCTGGCTCATAATTGTACTGTAGTTCAAAAATGAAGAACAATTTTTATTTATATTACTTCGAAGCTGCATCACTTATGAACCCATCCCTGCCCTTGTGTGGCAGTGCACAATAGAAAGTTGTTTTCACATATCCATACATTCAAACATTGATTGTAACCATGATATATATGTGCTTCAGCCTACAGTTTAGACCTATTGTCTTGTGTATGACCCTCTGTCCAGCGTGACAGAGAATACCAGCATTATCCTCACTTTAATAAGACTTAATCGAAATCCTGAGATTAGTCAAAATTGTAATTAATTTTGTCAATAAAGATGTTAATAATAATAATGTAGTTCAAGAGGCAGAGATCAACACCAGGAGAACTTTGTCCCACTGCCCCGCCGCCACCACCACCACCCAACCACCATCGCCACTACCACCCACCCAACCACCATCGCCCTCCCCACAGACCCCCTCAGAACGACACCATCTGCAACGCTATGATTTATTGAACGTGCGAGACACAAACGCAGAGCTTAACGTCTCCAGCAATGTACACAAATGGTTATCTGGCATTAGAGTGCCGCCAGATGAGAGCCTTTGATGGTTAATGCGAATAATATGCTCTGGGTATTGTTTTCTGGGTTTTGAGACACACACACCAGAGTCCCTTCGAGCCCCTAAGACATAAACTTGCTAGAATTGAAGTCCCGAAGCCGTCAAGTTGAAGGGTGTGCGCGGAGTATATCCCAACATAAGTGTGTAAGTACCACAAGGGTAATCTGTATGCAAGTTACCTCACTCATCCTCTCGAAAGTCATGAGACACGTTATACTATTATGGCAGCACGTTCACTCTGCTAAGGATAATGTCAATCTCATTTCACTGTAGATCGACTTTCTTAAAGCATGAGCCGAGTCAAGGAACGCTTGGCTTACGGCATATATAATTTTGTTTAAGAAATGAAAATGGGGACAAGTACAAGCTTCACTAAAGGGAATATACAGTTCATAAGACATGGAACATGGGCATAGTTTCCTCTACGTGTATCCACGGGTCCCACGGGTCCCACAGGTCCCACAGGTCTCACAGGTCCCACGGGTCTCACAGGTCCCACGGGTCCCACAGGTCCCACAGGTCTCACAGGTCCCACGGGTCTCACAGGTCCCACGGGTCCCACAGGTCCCACAGGTCCCACGGGTCCCACAGGTCAGCTGGGTATCCCAGACTTGACTCCAAGTTTGAAGTTTGCCCGAATTTTCCTCTAGAATCTAAATATGTGAGTGTGAACGGTGATTGCCTAGTTAAACAGCCCAATACAAAGCCAGTTGTGTCCCTGCCTCCGGCCCCTCATAACGGCGTCTGAGCAGCAGCAGACAACGTCCCTCCGATCTTCATCAGGAGAGTTTGACAATGTTAACAATGGAGGAGAGTCTCCCTACGACCTGTGTATTGATCATTCTTCAGCCAGGCCTCACTAGGCAGTGTCTTGGATGCTCCCGGACGCAGGTTCGAATCCTCGTCATGGCCCTTGTGGATTTGTTCATTTGATGCATCACGTTAGTGTGATCTCACTAATGCACCCTTGAGGGAGGTGGTGGTTCAGAGCTGCCTAATTCCCCCGGCCCTCCAGCCTCCCCAACCAGTTCTCATCCCCCCCTCTTCCTCCCCTCCCCCTCCTCTGCTTCACCCTCCTGATTCTCATCCACTAATTTGTTACGGATGAGATCACTCATCCAGCAGCTACCGACTGTAATGAACCGACCACAACATGTCCTGCAACTTCTTGCAATTCTCCTCTGTCCTAATTCTCGTAAATTTCGTGTCGTCTGCAATGACATTATAAATGTTCCTCTCCCCCCCCCCCCCCCCTTCCCTCGCTGTATGTCACGCATCCATTTAACCAGTGGAATTTCATCAGCCTCACAAGAACCTGTTTTTCTAATTCATAGAACTACCACCTGTGAGGCACCACGTCGGAAGCCTTCTGGCAGTCTAGGTATATGACAGCACAACCCGTTCTCGCAAATTTAATAAGTCAATATTGACTTATTAAATATGTGCATAGGTGACATACTTAACATAATAGTTTCCCTTGAAAAGCTTCATAGAAAACACCGACCTTACCTAACCTACTTAGTATGTTAAGATAAGCATCTTATTGCTTCGTAATTACAATTATTACCTAACCTATAATAGGTATAGGTTAAGTAATAATTGTAATTACGAAGCAATAAGATGCTTATCTTAAGATACTAACAAGGTTAGGTAAGGTCGGTGTTTTCTATGAATCTTTTTAAGGGTATCTATTATGTTTAGTATATCACCTATGCACGTAGTTAATAAGTCAATATTGACTGTACGAATTTGCGAGAACGGGTTGGACAGCAAACCCATTCCTCTCTTTATTGGATCCGTCTCAAAGAACTCAAAAATGTACTTTCTGGAAAAAGAGACAAGAGAGGCATGAAATGATTTAAATGCAGAAGATACTCGAAGATCAGGCACCAGGGAGCCGGTCGGCCGAGCGGACAGCACGCTGGACTTGTGATCCTGTGGTCCTGGGGTCGATCCCAGGCGCCGGCGAGAAACAATAGGCAGAGTTTCTTTCACCCTATGCCCCTGTTACCTAGCAGTAAAATAGGTACCTGGGTGTTAGTCAGCTGTCACGGGCTGCTTCCTGGGGGTGGAGGCCTGGTCGAGGACCGGGCCGCGGGGACACTAAAGCCCCGAAATCATCTCAAGATAACCTCAAGATAACCAAACATTCACAGTTAGATAACTTACTATAAAAAAGGATATGGTAGGTAATGCATAATATACCGAGTGAACGATAGAGGTGCCTTGCAGTCTGGTCTGGACATTCTCCGAGCCACTGATGATGGTGGTGGTGTAGAGGCGTATAGTGACCTTCACTGTACACATGACACGCACTCTCTCTTTATACAAAAGTATCATCATGACCATTATTTGCTGTGGTGACGAGACGTGTATCCCGTGTCCCTAATACACCCCGTGTCCCTAATACACCCCGTGTCCCTAATACACCCCGTGTCCCTAATACACCCCGTGTCCCTATACACTCCCGTGTCTCTGAAGCGAGAGATTGGATACATGTTCCGAAGGCGGACATTCTTTCTCAGCCATCATATACCTCACACATGCAATATTTTTCCTGCGCCTGCAAGATACGCATCTCCATAACACTGAATATATAAATATATAAATATATAAATATATATATATATATATATATATATATATATATATAATATATATATATATATATATATATATATATATATATATATATATATATATATATATATATATAAATATATAATTTGTTTAATACACGGCGTGTTTGCAACATATAAATTATCTTAATAATTTTAATATCAAATCGTACTGCCATATATTTTAAACACCGGTGTAACATGCAATTCTTTCAGTACTGTTTGATAGTTGCAGGAATGTGTGACTGTCCCAAGATTGTGTGAGAGTTACTGAAATTCTATCAACACCAAAGGGCCAAAAAAATGTTTCAATACACTCTTTTAAACACAAGAGGCATAACTGGCCGACCTCTCGCAGTCTCATAAATCAAACAAAACCTAATAAGCGCCTAAAAAAAGATACCTGATCGACCAGGCTGTGATTCACACTTCAGTCTTCGAGGAGCTGCGTCTGGTTCATTAAACCACCAACCAGGAGGCCTAGTCAGGAACTGCGCCGCGGGCACATTGATCCCAAAAACGAGGAAATGGTACCTGGTTGATACCTGGTTGATGGGGTTCTGGGAGTTCTTCTACTCCCCAAGCCCGGCCCGAGGCCAGGCTCGACTTGTGAGAGTTTGGTCCACCAGGCTGTTGCTTGGAGCGGCCCGCAGGGCCACGTACCCACCACAGCCCGGCTGATCCGGAACTTCTCTTAGAAAACCGTCCAGTTTTCTCTTGAAGATGTCCACGGTTGTTCCGGCAATATTTCTTATGCTCGCTGGGAGGACGTTGAACAACCGCGGACCCCTGATGTTTATACAGTGCTCTCTGATTGTGCCTATGACACCTCTGCTCTTCACAGGTTCAATCTTGCATTTTCTTCCATATCGTTCACTCCAGTACGTTGTTATTTTACTGTGTAGATTTGGGACCTGACCCTCCAGTATTTTCCAGGTGTATATTATTTGGTATCTCTCTCGTCTCCTTTCTAGAGAGTACATTTGGAGAAACATTTGGTAGACATTTGGTAGGAGAAACATTTGGTAGACACAAGTGGCTGGATCGTTTTGAACAATGGAACAAGTGTACAGTAATAACAGGATCGTGTTGAACAACGGAACAAGTGAACAGTAATAACAGTATCGTGTTGAACAACGGAACAAGTGAACAGTAATAACGGTATCGTGTTGAACAACGGAACAAGTGAACAGTAATAACGGTATCGTGTTGAACAACGGAACAAGTGAACAGTAATAACAGTATCGTGTTGAACAACGGAACAAGTGAACAGTAATAACAGTATCGTGTTGAACAACGGAACAAGTGAACAGTAATAACGGTATCGTGTTGAACAACAGAACAAGTGAACAGTAATAACGGTATGGTGTTGAACAACGGAACAAGTGAACAGTAATAACGGTATCGTGTTGAACAACGGAACAAGTGAACAGTAATAACGGTATCGTGTTGAACAGTAGTTCAACACAACTAATACTGTGCTGGGTGTCGGCTATGCTGAGGCCTCACTGTTCAACACTCCCAATTAGTACACAACAAATAGGGGACAGCAAGCGGCTAACATAGCCTTGAAGAACATGCAAACAAGAACTAGAGAACATGTTAGCACTGGCTCTAGAGAACATAAAATGAGCCGAAGAACATATCCCAGACATACCCCGCAGGTGTTGGACTGTTGACTTTACAAACTGGACACCATTTGTAGAGCACGTGGACTCTTATAGCGGGGTGAGGCAACCGGGCTGTGTTGAGTGTGCTGTCAAGCTGGGTACCAGGCGGGCTGTGCACACACACACACACACACACACACACACACACACACACACACACACACACACACACACTTTCGGGACCAAAGAGCCAAAGCTCAACCCCCGCAAGCACAATTAGGTGAGTACACACACACACACACACACACACACACACACACACACACACACACACAGGAAGCAGCTCCGTAACAGCTGTCTAACTCCCAGGTACCTATTTACTGCTAGGTAACAGGGGCATCAAGGTGAAAGAAGCTGCCCATCTGTTTCCGCCTAGTCCGGGAATCGAACCCGGCCCACAGGATTACGAGTACAGCGTGCTGTCCACTCAGCTTCCAGACCCCCCTATATATATATATATATATATATATATATATATATATATATATATATGCCTATACTTGCATAAACCACAAGTGAAGATAAACAATCTTTGGACAACACCCACCACCCACACTGGTGGGTGTTGTCCAAAGATTGTTTATCTTCACTTGTGGTTTATGCAAGTATAGGCTTATAAGCTGGACACGAGTTCTCTCACATTGACAGTGGCTTGACGAGAAATGCAGACTGACCCCTCACTCATCTGGTGCCTTCGGGAGGTAGAGATGTTTGAGATATATATCTCGAACTATCTACTTCTTTTGTAAGGTCTGATGGCGTAGTGGGTTAAAGCATACTAGTTATGCCAGCTACTGGAAGGTAGTTGTGCTTTCTGGGTTCGAGTCCCACTGGTGGGTGTTGTCCAAAGATTTATATATATATATATATATATATATATATATATATATATATATATATATATATATATATATATATATCAGTGTGTGTGTGTGTGTTATGCTGCAACTTAAGTGGCTCTTGTGAATGTTAATTGTATCCTTAAGAGCACAGAGTACTCTCAGCCCTCCACCCCCGCCACTCTCCTAGTGCTTGGACGGGCAGGGCTGAGCATAGTTTCTTGAGGACGGCTGGGGACGGGGATGACAGGTTAGCGAGGAGGACACAAGCGGCCAGCTGGTCGGGTCCGTGACTGAGGTCACGGGTAACTGTTGTCCGGAACCCTTCAAGTTATTTATGTCCCAGATCCCACCCAGGTGATGCTGGACTCGTCTGGCATAATCAAAGTCTGATCACATTTTCTGTTGTGGTTGTAGAACAAGCAAAGTTGCAGAAACTTGGACGTTTTACTTGCAAACCGTTTGGCCAAAGTTTGCCGAAGCGTCGCCTGGCGCAAATTACAAGCAGATCAGATTGGTAAAGTTTAGTCAAGTTCGGAAGGAAAGTTTTTAAAGAATTGATTGCGAGTGTTTGTATAGCGGAAGAAGGTTAAGGAACCCATGCTTAGCTGCTGCTGGTGTGAGCAGCGGTCGGCCCAACAACCCTCAACGCAGGTTCGAATCCTCGTCACGGCCCTTGTGGATTTGGTCATTATTATAGTGTCAGAGGGCGATAACGGCGCCCCAGTTGTCACCCGTCGTCGGACATCTCGTCGACAACTGATTAAAGAAAGATGTTTCAATGGAAGCTTCGGGAATCCTCGTGGCTTCAGCAGAACCCCACGTTGCAATTATTTTGACCATGTCGTGGTGTAGTCGTCTAGACCAGAGTGTGTCTGGGAATACCCAGCGCGTAGGTTCGAATCCTAATCACGGCTGCTCATTGATATATGACGTTACTCTGATTTCTGATTACTTACTCAAGTCAGTCTGTAACGACTGACTTGTTAGTCATTCACCAAGGATAATGAAATGACTAAGCGAGTTTAAGAACCGTAATTACACTGAGATGATGGAAGACCAACTAAGGAGTGTTGTATGCAGATTAAAGTCACAATAACGTGGCTGAAAAATGTTGACCAAACTACACACTAGAAATTGAAGAGACGACGACGTTTCGGTCCGTCCTGGACCATTATCAAGTCGATTGTGGAGTGGTGTAAGAAAAAGACTCGTGAAGGAAACTCAGATCTATTAAGAAACAAATTCAAATTCTGTTGTCCCTGGAGTACAATTCTTCTCAGTATGGATCACTCTTGAAGGCGCCCTAAGGCCACGATAACTAACATATATAACCAGCACAATGTTGAACACCTTCATTACCAGAGAGAAGACTCCGGTGATGGTTCTTGGACATGACAGTGTTTCCTGTGGTTCATATTCTCTCTGACGGCAAAGAAATAAAAATATGGTTTCCCATTATTTGAGACTGGAAGCTTGTTGAGCTTCTTGAGATCCTCCAAGTCAATGATTATTAACTATCCACAGGATGCAACTCACAAAAATCTACAAATTCTATAGACCTATTTACTGTTAGTTTAAACAGAGGTATCTGGTGTAAAGAAACTTGGCCAAACGTGTTGTCCTGCGCGGTAATCAAATGCGCGTCCATTCGGTTGTGATTGCAGTGCCCTGACCACAGGATATATCAAAGACAAATGTTTACATTGGTCTTATAAGCACACATGTGACTCTGTGCCGTCACTCTTGCCTTGTTGAACATGAGAGAGAGAGAGAGAGAGAGAGAGAGAGAGAGAGAGAGAGAGAGAGAGAGAGAGAGAGAGAGAGAGAGAGAGACAGAGAGAGAGAGAAGGATGACAGACACTTCTATAAAACAATGGTAATTATTTGGGAGACAAATAAAAACAAGACAGCGTGGGAGAAAATAAGGACTGGAAAAGACTGCACAAAACCCTCTACACACTCGTTCAGGTCCCTTGGGTTTGTGGTGTGTGCTCCACCCTAGGTAAAGTGGAGGGCGGAAGGTGCGCCTCTCTCTCTCTCTCTCTCTCTCTCTCTCTCTCTCTCTCTCTCTCTCTCTCTCTCTCTCTCTCTCTCTCTCTCTCTCTCTCTCTCTCTCTCTCTCTCCCCACCATGTTGAAACAGCACTGTGGTTGCGTTGTGCAATGATGAACAGCTGAAAACTATTAACAAACGCTATAGAAAACCAAACCCCCATTTCAGACATCATGGGAGCCCACATAACACAGGAATGCATGCTTCAGGAAGTTATACTTGAGAATTGCTGATATACGCTCGATATATTTAAGGGAGTATCAGGGTTATGTGGTAGTGAGGGACCTTCACTTAGCAGGCAGGCTGGCAGACTCCCACAGACACAGGCACCCACAGACAGACACAGACGCCCATAAACAGACACACACAGATACCCACTTATCGAATCCCACGGGTTTTAATGACAACTATAACCTAGCTACTGGTATATTTTCCAATGTTCCAATATTAATAAATCGTTCAGATTCCCGAACCTTTCGTTCGTCGATATCCGAAAGTTGTTTAGGCTCCAAGTGGCACAGATCACTACATGGAGGCGTTCACACATCCTCGCCAAGCGGGATAAATCGATAGTTGATGGGACGGAATGGCCAAGTGGGGTTGAGCTGGTTTCAGCAGACACCTCTGATTGCGACCACTCAGAACTCTGACTCCGATCTAGTGTCATTCAATACTCGTTCCTTGTTCTAGGGTAACTCAGATATCGTTCCTCGATCTAGGGCCACTCAAATATCTCCTCCATGGTCTAGGACCACTCAGAGCTCACGTTTGGACCTGCGACCACTGGAAGCCGTCCAGCACCGATACCCAGCAGTGAGTTTAGCAGAGAACGGAATTGTGCGACCCAAGAGAAGTTAATGTCCAGCCAATCTACGTGATTTTTATACCTGGAACTTCAATGTATTTTATAATGCCACCAAGGAACACGTTCCAAATTTTTTCCAGTCCAATGGCGACGATTATGTTATAGTGAGTTAGTGTGTGGTGATGGTGCGGTCATCGCCTCCCACCTTACATGTGTGGGGCTTCCTTCATTCGTCTTCTTCAGTCATCTGCGTCATCTGAGATATCCTTCATATATACTTATCAAATCGGACAACTTTATGGCTCTCCCCCTCACTCCTGGAGTCCTAGGCAGCTCTTCTCTCTCCTGGAGTCCTAGGCGGCTCTCCTCTCTCCTGGAGTCCTAGGCGGCCCTTCTCTCTCCTGGAGTCCTAGGCGGCTCTCCTCTCTCCTGGAGTCCTAGGCGGCTCTCCTCTCTCCTGGAGTCCTAGGCGGCCCTTCTCTCTCCTGGAGTCCTAGGCGGCTCTCCTCTCTCCTGGAGTCCTAGGCGGCTCTCCTGGAGTCCTAGGCGGCTCTCCTCTCTCCTGGAGTCCTAGGCGGCCCTTCTCTCTCCTGGAGTCCTAGGCGGCTCTCCTCTCTCCTGGAGTCCTAGGCGGCTCTCCTCTCTCCTGGAGTCCTAGGCGACACATATGCTGCAAAACGTCAGCCGAGCTCTTCTCACTCCAATATCTAACGCCATTAAATTTCACTCTAAAGTCATTTGTGGCTGATGATTCCGTCTAACTGTGCCTGCTAGCAGCTGGTACACGGATTGAACCCCCGCCCCCTCATCCCCGAGCACAGCCACATCAGCTTCGGACCGGTGAGTTTAATTTGAATTTGGAAGTGCTCACCTAGTTGTACTCACCTATTTGTATTTGCGGAGCATGAGCCACGGCTCTGCTGTTCCGCCAGCCGAGCAGGTCAAATTCTGGAGCGAACAGGGGTAATACCATCTATGGTAGGGAACCTTCCCCAGGGTTAAGGTAAGATATTTGGTGTTGATATTTATGTAAGACAATAAAGGTAAAACTTACCCACAGAGTGGCCGTGACAATCAGAGATGTTAACCAGTGTGGCGGAGACATTTAAGATACTGGCCCCATCCATACCCTCGCTCTTCACCAAGAGTTACAGCAGAAATATTCCTCAAATAATACAATAGGTAACTAAGAAACAAGACAAAAGTAACTGTAACCTGTAGCACACAAGAGGATCTTACTCAGACTTCGTGTGCCGCGGCACCTCACACGAGAGGTGGAGACCCATATCGTCTGATACACAACACTTAACATAAAGATGTATCGCTTGGAGCTTAACCTATAGCTTGCGGATGTGCGGTGTAGCCATTGATTTGATTGTTGCCGCCGAAGGCGGCTAGTTTATTGTGCACCCCATACTCATCCTGTGAGCGGTAGCGCAAAAACATTACAGAGGGCACAAAAGGTCTTTATTAGACCTCATCTTAGCCAGATTCGTTTAATCCTTTGTCGTGCCGTCAGGTCACCTTGCTAACAACCTGAAGCAACCTAACCCGTCCTCTGAACTAATAGGTCGCGTTTTGTACAGTATGGTACCCAACGTTACAAATGCAACCTATCAAACATAAGGACTCTACAAATATCCACGTCTGTGTATCGTAGTGATAGGCTTGATGGGTCACCTAGGTTCGTACGTTTCTAGTTAGACGGCTGATTTTTATACGTAATGGCACATGAAGAGACCGGGCGAGCTTAGACTTCCCAGGAAAGAGTTCACAGAGCCGCAGCTGCCTGACACAGGAGGATAATGATGGCTTGTGGGGCGTCCTGGTGTTCCTTGGACCGACAAGCGTGTAACTGGAAAGAAACATCATTCCAGAGAGCGAGGGAGAGAGAGAACCCGTAGGTCATCTTAATTGCGACAGCCATTGGTGGGATTTAAGGTCTTCGTGGACCCAGCGCCCGCGTCCACTCTACCTAGTCTTCACTCCCAAGCTCTCCCAAGTGGCTGCATATCATGTCTTATTTTCCATACACTCGTTATACTATTATATACTTAACAGGTCTTAACCAGACATGTGTGATACACGTCGCTTGTTGATACATGACCACAACCACACGGTCTCTTGGTACTTATAACTGTTTAACTATATTGCCTATAAAAGCAGTGCTTGGGAACACAAGGGTTGGCTGTCTTCTGTCAGTTCACTGTATGACAGCGACTGTCTCTCCTGGCACGCGCATGCGCTTTTGCTTCGTGTCAAGAGTCTAGCCAGGGAAATCACAGGATGCATAACGAGAACATTGCCCTCTCGTGGAAAGCAAATTTGCAGATCTGGAACATATAAAGAGATGCTTTACTGCTTGCATTGGATCAGTGGAACACTTAATCTGTCAGGGCCGCCTAAAGTTACTCAAACTGTACTCATTCACTCTCTTCTTCATGCTCCTCTCTTCTCTCCTCTTCTCTCCTATTTCTTGTGGTTTTGGAGCCCGTCGTCGGCAATACTGTCACTCACCAGCCGGGTCGCTTGTCCATGCCTTGCTTCCTCCTCCTCCAAAAATATCCATTTTGTGCCCTGGATATATGATGCGCAGATGTTTGAGAAAGATTACGGTTCAGATGCTGGGAGGCACGTTTCCGAATGGTAAAATGATGGTGAGAAGATAGTGGGATGATACATGTAAAGTCTGGAGCTCGTTAGGTGGGTGTAGGTGCACGGCCAGTCGCTGTGTACTCACCTAGTTATGTTTGCGGGGATTGAGCTCTGCCTCTTTGGTCCCGCCTCGCAACAGTCAATCAACTGATGGACAGATTCCTGAGCCTACTGGACTCTGTCATATTTACATTCGAAACTGTGTATGGAGTCAGCCTCCACCACATCACTGCTTAATGCATTCCACTTGTTAATTACCCTGACACTGAAAAATTCTTTCTAATGTCCCCTGTGGCTCATTTGGGTACTAAATTTCCACCTGTGTCCCCTTGTTCGTGTCCCACCCGTGCCAAAGAGTTTGTCTTTGTCCACCCAGTCAATTCCCCTGAGAATTTTGTAGGTAGTTATCATGTCTCCCCTTACTCTTCTGTTTTCCAGGGATGTGAGGTTCAGCTCCTTTAGCCTTTCCTCGAAGCTCAGTAGCCTTATGTGTGAGTGTGTGTGTGCGTGCGTGCGTGTGTGTGTGCGTGCGTGCGTGAGCACTCACCTAGATGTGCTTGCAGGGTCGAGCAACGGCTTCTAACACTCCCCCCCCCCCCCCTCCTGAACATAGTTTAATGCAGTGACTTAGTTCCTCGCTTTTCTTATCATAGTTATTTTTAAAACTTTGCCTATTAAGTTAGCTTGAGGATGATAACCAACCAAAAGCAAACCATTTCTTAGCGTAATCCATTCCACTTATTGACGGTCTCATAAGCTTTATATAGGGCTCTTAAGGATACAAGTTCCTACGCCCGTCGGTCAACTTGTCATATCATTAACGTTATTATACAAATTTGTGTTTCTGATAATAAACTTGAAGTTATGTTCAGGTCTTTGTCCTTTTCTGATGCAAGAATTTGTTTTCTTCACTTTATTCTAAGCACTCGTGTTTCTACCCTCATAACTTTGTATTTGTCTGAGGAGTTATTATTATTAACATCTTTATTGACAGGAGTGAGGAAGGTCATAGCGTCTGTGTACCGCTGCCATATAATGACATCATATTTACACTGACGCCGAGAACAATGATATAATGATTACATCATATCTGTGTAGACTGAAACTTGTATGGCAGAGAGGTCTGGTGCTCTCAATATTTACAATAATATAAATAATGACCTGGACATTATATGAACCACTGGGCATTTCATGGCCTAAAATAAGTATTGCTTTTGTCAACACCAATTAACATGTAGAAAAAAAAGGTAAAGATATTAAAATTAATTTTGCTATTTTATAATAAAATATTTAGCAATATATATACAATTCTGTTTAATTATCTCGCAATGTAAACACTCGGATTTTCTTTATTTTTTTAATATAAACAACATTTTCAGGCAAAATTTACATAGCTTTATTTAAAATTGGGATGCCACTTTGGCACCTTGCCTGGCCCCTTACTTGGCAGCCTGGATGGCCCTCGTTGTTACTCTTTGACATCCCGAGTATTTGGGAGGTTAAAATAACCAATAAAGGGACGTGTTTAAAGGGAAGGGGCTAAGGTATCGGGGGGCGGGAGGGAGGGGGGGGGAATTGTCTAGGGAAAGCACCACGCCATTACGACTATATAGCACTGGGAAGGCATCAGGATAAGAATTTGGGATGGGACGGGGAGGAAGGAATAGTGCCCAAGCACTTGGACGGTCGGGGGATTGAACGCCGACCTGCATGAAGCGAGACCGTCGCTCTACCGTCCAGTCCAAGTGGAGGCGGGGAGGGAGGGAGGAAGAGAGGTGTCCAATCATAACTCTAGGTTGGAGGTGATTACTTAAACTTGTGCATTGTTGAGATATTTAAAAGGAAACTACTCATTACACGGTCTCCGGGTGGTTGAGGAGTTACGTAGGGAGGGTGAGGGAGATATATAAGTACAGCCATGACACTGGACGTGGTCTACTGCGGTGTAAGGCTTGGTGGATAGAAAGGATATGATTGGTTCCATTTTATCTCGAGGTATCTTTTAAATTAATACGCTGCAAGGAGATGGACGGATGTGTCACAGGCGGGTACTCTGCGTGTCCCCTCTGGGGTTAGTGGCAGAGAGAGGGGACACACACACACTCACACACACACACACACACACACACACACACACACACACACACACACACACACACACACACACACACACACACACACACATACACACACATACACACACTCACACTCACACACACACACACACACACACACACACACACACACACACACTCACACTCACACTCACACACACACACACACACACACACACACAGTGCATGTTTCCCACGGTAGGCTACCACCATTCTCAGCCAGGTGGTTAATGACTCCCAGGAGCGGCTGCGTGCGCCTGCAGGGGCTGTGTGCGGCGCCAGGGAAGACATGCGGGACGCACTTGTAAAGTTCACCTCATACTACAAGTGCTGAAACTTTGGAATCGAGAATAATAATCTCTTCCATATGCGTTCAATTTTACATAAAAGAAAAAAATGCCTGCCAGCAGTACATTTTTTTTAAATTAATTAGTGCAGATGTTTTGTAACAGAGATGATGATTGGCTGTGATCAGGAAGGCAGGCGTGCTGTTTACAGGCCGTGTGGTCCCGCCAAACACACACCGAATCTACGACGTTGGTACAACGTTGGAACAAGTTTTAACACCTAACCAGTTATAACAACCAATATAGCAAGTTGTAACAACGTTCTAATACGTCATAAACACGTTAAGCCAAGATGTAACAACTTTATTACAAGTTGTAACAAGCGGAAAATAGAAACAGTTTCGGTTTGTGTTTCCAGGGGTAGTGCCTGGGGCCAGATTCACGAAAGCACTTACGCAAGCACTTACGAACGTGTACATCTTTCCTCAATCTTTGACGGCTTTGGTTACATTTATTAAACAGTTTACAAGTATGAAAACTTTCCATTCAACTGTTGTTATTGTTATAAACAGCCTCCTGGTGCTTCGGAGCTCATTAACTGTTTAATACTTGGAAACAAAGCCGCCAAAGATTGAGAAAAGATGTACAGGTTCGTAAGTGTTTGCGTAAGTGCTTTCGTGAATCTGGCCCCTGGTGATTATGGGTTTCCTTGTACCATTTATGGTCGCTTTATTGAGAACAGTGACCATATCAACCAAGATCAACGGAGGAGATTATGTCCTTCACAATTACTCAACCACTATGAGAAAAGGACGGAAGCATTAGAAGCAAAGACATGATAAATGTGACCATGGAGTGATAGCTCATACAATAAGGCCATAGGAATAACGGGTATAGCGGGGCGTTAGATTATAAATTCCTTATCAAACAGAATGCAGTGAGTGACAGACAGAGTCAAGTCTGAACACAGTGAGAAGCTGTGTGCCCCCAAGGCACGCTACTTGCCCCACTGCTTTTTCAGGTTCTCATATCAAGTACAGACAGAAATACAAGTTACAGCATCGTGTCATTCTTTGCAGACGATAAATAAATCTGCATGAAAATGACCTCCGTAGAAGACACAGAAAACTACAAGTCGATATAAATAAAGTTTTCAACTGGGCAGCACAAAAATAATGTAACTTTTAACAGTGATAAATTCCATATACTTAGGTATGGTGAAACTTAAGAACTTAAACGAAATACACGATACAACACTCGTAAGTGTGAAGTAAGCATAATGAGTGTTATTCGGTCCTCACACAGGTCGTGGCTCCGTGATCAGCCAAACTAGGGTTATCCCTCAGCAGTACGTTCTGTATATTCGACTGAGGTCAGTATATAGACAGTGTAAAACCATCAGTAATTCCTATAGTACTCACAATGTTTTGTAAACGTTACCACAATGGTATTTAAACGTTACTACAACGTTGGCTCAACTTTTCTTTAAACGTTACTGCCATATTCTAACAACGTAAGAATGATTATGGAATCTGTACGCTGGTACAATGTGGTTGCACCTGGCAATCTCAATCATTATGGACGAAGAGGAGGTGGCCGCGGGAGAGAATCAGTAATAGCAAGAATTCCTCTTAGATACAAATTTTAGGAGTTGATAAATGTTAATCTTCTTGTTTGATAAACTGTTCACTTGAGACAGTTAAGCAAGTCCCAGCTGTGTCAGGGTACAAGTGACAGGATGAACAACCCAGCGGGTCTTCTTCCTATTGGGGGAGTGTTGTACATGCTGCTATGGCAGTGTGTTCACTCACAGGACGAGTGGCGCTGC
This sequence comes from Procambarus clarkii, assembly GCF_040958095.1. Classification (NCBI taxonomy): domain Eukaryota; kingdom Metazoa; phylum Arthropoda; class Malacostraca; order Decapoda; family Cambaridae; genus Procambarus; species Procambarus clarkii. The sequence continues at coordinate 12,207,160 of NC_091190.1, read as the reverse complement.
CGAATACTGTCACTATGGCGGTGTGTCCACTCACAGGATGAGTGGCGCTGCCGAATACTGTCACTATGGCGGTGTGTCCACTCACAGGATGAGTGGCGCTGCCCAATACTGTCACTATGGCGGTGTGTTCACTCACAGGACGAGTGGCGCTGCCCAATACTGTCACTATGGCGGTGTGTTCACTCACAGGACGAGTGGCGCTGCCCAATACTGTCACTATGGCGGTGTGTTCACTCACAGGACGAGTGGCGCTGCCCAATACTGTCACTATGGCGGTGTGTTCACTCACAGGACGAGTGGCGCTGCCCAATACTGTCACTATGGCGGTGTGTTCACTCACAGGACGAGTGGCGCTGCCCAATACTGTCACTATGGCGGTGTGTCCACTCACAGGATGAGTGGCGCTGCCAATACTGTCACTATGGCGGTGTGTCCACTCACAGGATGAGTGGCGCTGCCAATACTGTCACTATGGCGGTGTCTCCACTCACAGGATGAGTGGCGCTGCCAATACTGTCACTATGGCGGTGTGTCCACTCACAGGATGAGTGGCGCTGCCAATACTGTCACTATGGCGGTGTCTCCACTCACAGGATGAGTGGCGCTGGCAATACTGTCACTATGGCGGTGTGTCCACTCACAGGATGAGTGACACTGCCCAGAACTCACCCCTCAGGACAAAATTAAACAAATTTAAAAGATACCAAAAAATTTGTAGTTACATTGCGTTAAAACATATAAATCAGGCAAGTAATTTTGTGTTATATAAACACAAGCTATTCCGTAAATAGTAAGTTTATTTGCACTAAGTGTAAACAAAGATGGTTAGTGTTTATGCAGGTGTCATTGTAAGAAACACTGGTGCCAAGTTCTCTACTGAGGACCACGTGCATTCAGCAGATGAACTTGGCTGAGTCATGTCCGCACTTCTCTCTCTGCGATTGAACTTAATCCCACACTGTAAGAAATGGATATCTACATGTGTGTGAACGTTCATATCATATACAGTATACAAACATGTATATATATACAGTGTCTATAACACTGAATGTAACATTGCCGTTAGTACGATGAACTTGACATGTAACAAGATGCTGTTTTCTGGCTTTGGCTAAATTGTTTGTTTACAATTGACAATTACCAATTTTACCAGTTTTATTCTCTTGCCAACCTCTCTAATTGTTATTTTACCCCTTGTGTTTTGATCTACTCTACGGCATCATCATCGGAAGATGACACCAGATCACCTTGGCTTCACTTCCTCATGGAAATATATGAATAATCCCTCGATCTGGGTAATCATCCTCATCCAAGCGGTGAGAGCAATCATCCTCATCCAAGCGGTGAGGGTAATCATCCTCATCCAAGCTGTGAATCCCACCAATACGGCCTCCAAGTCTAAGCCTTAAATTCTCCAGAAGGCTTTTGTCTGAGTGGCGACACCTAAGCCCTGCGCGCCTCCCAAACGCTAACTTTTATCCGAAAAAAATTAACCCGTAGAAGTTGCCTTAATCCCTTAATGATTTCTTAAGATTAAAATCCCGTCTTTGCTGCCACCTTCTGGGATTTCTGGTGGATATTTTACTAATATTTGGTCCGTTCCTAAACCTTAAGATTCCTTTTTACTTTCACCAAAGAATTTTTTTAATATTAAGACATTGATCCAAATATATGCAACTCTTTCGGTGGACGACGAAAATATCTGCTTATGTTATCATCGGCTGAAGGTGAGTGATGACTTTGATGAGTGATATAACCCCTGGGTATAACACCGTTGACAACCCTGACAGTGTTTGGACTAGTTGGAACAATAAAGTTATCAAGCATCAACAGCAGTCTACGGGTTATTAAGAAGAACTTCCCAACAGATGCCTTACGTTCAGCCAAGTTTATCAAGGTCTTAGTGTAAGTTCATTTCCTTGTCCTCGATCTCGCAGATCGAGGAAATGGATCCGGTGGAATTATAAACTCCTGGAAAAAAAGCACCCGATACTCTGAATGCTTGTTGAATGACACTTGTTATCTGTGCTTATTGGATTTTTTGTAACAACAAAATTACAGGTCACAGCCTGTAGGTCAAGTCTGGCTTGATCTGTGATGCCTCTTCTGAAGCGTAGTCTTCATTTCTGCAGAGTTAGAGCTTCATGCATTCCTACAATACAAGAGCGTAATTCGTGCCGTACAAGATCTTTGTCCGTGTAGTACAAGCAACTCGTCCTCTTAAATATAACGTCGCTTTTGGCTCGTATGCGCGGCTATAGCCAAAAGTCGACATAATTTGAAATGAAATCGACTCACAAAAGTGACGTACTGTCCCGGTTTCTGTTTGAGTCGTCCGGCTTACTCGGTAAGGTTAGGAGAGGAAACTTTCAATTAACATTTTTCATAAAAATGTGAAACTTTATGAGAATTTTCTGCCCACCTAACCTACCAGAGAACCCTTAACTAACTGTTGATGAAAAAAAATCCCAAATTTTTTATTTTTTTTTCATTTTCAAATTACGTCCACTTTCGACCATACGGGCAAACGGCCAAAAGCGACGTTATTTTTAAGAGGACAGGTTGGTACAAGAGCTTCCTCCGTGACCTTTCCCAGCCTGGCCTCACCAACTCCTCGCTGTGGCTTCTTAAACTCGTTGTTTAACCCGCGACGCTTGCCATGATAAGACCACCGACTTGTGTGAGCTGCGCCTTGGGTAATTTTCTGCCTCGCCTCCTTCCTCACACTTCTTTAGGCACGAATATCACGCCTGGGTTACCTACATACTATTCCTCGCGCTCGGAGCCTACTTACATAATTGTTTATATCTCTTCCCTGTTCGAAGCAGAATAAATGCTTCTGTATGTCGAGTAGCGAAGAGTTGCACGAGCCAGGAACAAGACGGTGTTGCGACGAGACGATAGTCCTTCCATTCGTTTTAGCAAGCCAAAGGAAATGGCCTTTTTGATCGAATTTTACAAGACAAGCCTGGCCCCAGGCGGGGCTTGGGGGAGTAGAGCAACTCCCAGGACCCACTACAGATATTCTCCATCCCAACCCAGGACAGGATAGGTCCTGGGATAGTTGAAATTGTTTATATAATAATCTAAGATGAGGTCTGATAAAGACCTTTTGTGCCCTCTGCAATGCTTTTTGCGCTACCGCTCACAGGATGAGTATAGGGTGCACAATAAACGTGCCGCCGGAGTCTGGGTTTGTATCTCTGCAGCAGAAGAAGTCCTCTCTGTCTCATCCACAAAGTAAACGGAACCTTTACATCGTCTCAAGTGTTCAGAGGTCACTCCAAGGTGATAAGGAGCAGTACGCCAGATGATCGTGTCCAGGAAAATAAATTGACCAAGACTGCTCGCTATGATTACGATAGGAGGCCTGGTCGACGACCGGGCCGCGGGGACGCTAAGCCCCGGAAGCACCTCAAGGTACCCTCAAGGTATGATGTGGGGAAAGGATACGACGGAGAACACGGTACGACGGTTGAACGGTACGACGGTGGGACCATGTTACAGTGCTGCTTCGGTGCTTCTAAAGTGCTGCCACGGTGAATACTCGTTGCTCTCCCACTCTCTTATTTCTTAATTTCCTTCCTCATATTAATTTCGTCTCGTGGAAGGGAAGTAAGATGAGGTTCTCCTCATGCAGCATCTTGCCTCACATATAATCATACGTGTTCATTAACTTCCTTCATATAAGGCTTTCTTCTACTCTTTCAACTCTCAGACTTTCAAGCCTTTTCTTAGATTTTTCCATGATTTTTAACTTAATTGTTCCCCCTCTCTTTCCTGCCAGTCTTCAACGAAGTCTGTTTTCTTAGCCTGTTATATTAGAGCCAATAACCTGTCCTAATAGACTGTCCCAATAACCTGTCCTAACACAGACTGTCCCAATAACCTGTCCTAACAGACTGTCCCAATAACCTGTCCTAACACAGACTGTCCCAATAACCTGTCCTAACACAGACTGTCCCAATAACCTGTCCTAACAGACTGTCCCAATAACCTGTCCTAACACAGACTGTCCCAATAACCTGTTATAACAGACTGTCCCAATAACCTGTCCTAACAGACTGTCCCAATAACCTGTCCTAACAGACTGTCCCAATAACCTGTCCTAACAGACTGTCCCAATAACCTGTCCTAACACAGACTGTCCCAATAACCTGTCCTAACAGACTGTCCCAATAACCTGTCCTAACAGACTGTCCCAATAACCTGTCCTAACAGACTGTCCCAATAACCTGTCCTAACAGACTGTCCCAATAACCTGTCCTAACAGACTGTCCCAATAACCTGTTCTAACAGACTGTCCCAATAACCTGTCCTAACAGACTGTCCCAATAACCTGTCCTAACAGACTGTCCCAATAACCTGTCCTAACAGACTGTCCCAATAACCTGTCCTAACACAGACTGTCCCAATAACCTGTTCTAACACAGACTGTCCCAATAACCTGTTCTAACACAGACTGTCCCAATAACCTGTCCTAACAGACTATCCCAATAACCTGTCCTAACACAGACTGTCCCAATAACCTGTCCTAACAGACTGTCCCAATAACCTGTCCTAACACAGACTGTCCCAATAACCTGTTCTAACAGACTGTCCCAATAACCTGTCCTAACACAGACTGTCCCAATAACCTGTCCTAACACAGACTGTCCCAATAACCTGTTCTAACAGACTGTCCCAATAACCTGTTCTAACAGACTGTCCCAATAACCTGTCCTAACAGACTGTCCCAATAACCTGTCCTAACAGACTGTCCCAATAACCTGTCCTAACACAGACTGTCCCAATAACCTGTCCTAACAGACTGTCCCAATAACCTGTCCTAACAGACTGTCCCAATAAAACATAGCAGCTGGCCAGGAAAATAAAAGAAGTAAATGGGAAGAATATTATAAATAAAGAGATGCTACACAAATAATGATACTCTTAATAGGACGGTGCTCTATCATGTTGAAAATGAATCTTTCCTCGCATCGCAGTACTCAAGTAGGTAAACTAGTGACTCCACATCAAAGCACTCAAATTGTACTCTACTCTTTATAAACTGGATTAGATAGATGTTGTAAACTGCTCATGGAAAGTACTGGAAGGTCGGGTTCGAAACCTGCAACATAATAACCTACTGAAGTGAAAATTTTTGACTGTGTAAAATACAGCCAATAAGCACATTTGCATAACACAGAGGTCCAAGAGGTCCTTGGAACCTCAGAAGTCTTTGGAACCTCAGAGGTCCTTGGAACCTCAGAGGTCCTTTGAACCTCAGAGGTCCTTGGAACCTCAGAGGTCCTTGGAACCTCAGAGGTCCTTGGAACCTCAGAGGTCCTTGGAACCTCAGAGGTCCTTGGAATCTCAGAGGTCCTTGGAACCTCAGAGGTCCTTGGAACCTCAGAGGTCCTTGGAACCTCAGAGGTCCTTGGAACCTCAGAGGTCCTTGGAACCTCAGAGGTCCTTGGAACCTCAGCGGTCCTTGGAACCTCCAAAGGTCCAAGGCTCTTCAACCTCCCGAGATCAACAGAGGTAACTCTCAAGAGCGAACTGAACATCTGGATGTGTCACAACGGAAAGACTGATGATTTTCTGGAGAGATAAAAGAATTTTGCACCAAGATTCTTTGTTGAATTGTAACAAGATTGCACTTTACTGAATTGTCTGAATGTATATTGCATATTGTCTATGTACCTAGTCATATTAATATTTGTGTGTACGTCTGGTTACATACTGCATATGTGTGTAGTGGAAGATATGTATATTAGCTTGAGCTACCTCACCCCTTTGTGTTTATAACTCAATAAACTTATTTCAATTTCACCTGAACATGTTTCTGCTAGAGTTACCGCGTTAGCCTGACTCTTCCTTCATCTGTATGTGCAATCTACCCTGATTGTCTTCCCCTCATAACTTCCCACCAACTTAATCCCAATATAATTCCTAACATTCGCTCTCTGTTCAATCTGCTTTCCTGCCTCTTATGTCTCCAACTAAAACCAACCTTGCCTGCCCCTCCCATGCCTGCCCCTCCCATGCCTGCCCTCCCATGCCTGCCCCTCCCATGCTGCCCTCCCATGCCTGCCCTCCCATGCCTGCCCCTCCCATGCTGCCCTCCCATGCCTGCCCTCCCATGCCTGCCCTCCCATGCCTGCCCTCCCATGCTGCCCTCCCATGTCTGTCCCCACAGCTTGACGGTAGTACCCACCCTCAGCCCCGCTCAGCCGTCTACATCTTGGGCAGATCAATAGTTCCGGAGTGACTGGCCCGGTCACCCAGCTGCCTGCTGCTGCTCCTCCTGCCTTTTCCTGCCCCTCTTCCCCAACTTTCCTCTTATTGCTTTCTGCAGCTTTTTGCTAATTTGCTGCCGCTCTAATTTCTTCTTGTTTTATGCTCCTCGGGTAATATCTTCGGCTGCCATTTTTGTCTTCGACCGTTCTTGTGCCTTTGTATATATTGTGTTTTCTTCCTCCATGGCCGTGTTTACTGTTGTTCTCTACTGCTTTCGGGCGTCTTCCTGCCACCTTCTTGTAAGTGTTGATGCGTTCTCCTGCTTCCTGCCACCTTCTCCTGCTTCCTGCCACCTTCTCCTGCTTCCTGCCACCTTCTCCTGCTTCCTGCCACCTTCTCCTGCTTCCTGCCACCTTCTCCTGCTTCCTGCCACCTTCTCCTGCTTCCTGCCACCTTCTCCTGCTTCCTACACCTTCTCCTGCTTCCTGCCACCTTCTCCTGCTTCCTGCCACCTTCTCCTGCTTCCTGCCACCTTCTCCTGCTTCCTGCACCTTCTCCTGCTTCCTGCCACCTTCTCCTGCTTCCTGCCACCTTCTCCTGCTTCCTGCCACCTTCTCCTGCTTCCTGCCACCTTCTCCTGCTTCCTGCCACCTTCTCCTGCTTCCTACACCTTGCCATACCTCCTACATATCCTGCTCCTGTTGTCTGTGAGAGGTGTTCTCATTCGTTCCTCTGTCTGCCGGTACTGTTATGTATTCTATTGTGTTCCTCTCGTTCCTTCTAATTTGCTGTATATTTTTACTTGAGGGCTGGTGCTGCCTGGTGCTGCTTGGTGCTTCCTGGGGCTGCCTGGTGCTCCCTGGGGCTGCCTGGTGCTGCTCTCCCGCCAGGTGTACACCAGGCAGGTGTCCAGGTGTACACCAGGCAGGTGTCCAGGTGTACACCTGCCTCCTGGTGAGCTTTACTGGAAACTCCATTGAGTTTATCAATCGGCTGAACGTGTGCGAAATAACTGTTAGGAAATATTTAAAGAGAGGTAGGTGGCTAGTTCGTAAACTCTGGTTCAGACTCTGGTCTGTAAGGAAAGGTAACGATTGGAAAGGGTGGTAAGAGAAGGGACGAAGAGTAACAGGTGAACAGGATGAAAGGGGCAAGAAAGAATGAAAGGGCACTTCACATAGAGAAGAGGGAAAGGACGCTACAAGATGGTTATTAGCGCTGTCTAAATACAAAGAAGCGAGACAGAAGTCGGTATATGAAATATAAAGCTGTGAGCTGAAGTCTATTTCTCACAAACAAGATGGGAGAAATTAATAAGTTGGAATAATTCATTTTAAAAGTATATACTGCGATCAAAATAAAATGAGACAATTTGTGGGATAAGGCCGGCCTCCTTTATGAAGGGGAACCCCTGCCACCCTCTGTGCCTCCTGAACCCACTCCCTGTGTTGCCCTCATAACACACCCACTCCCTGTGTTGTCCTTATAACACACCCACTCCCTGTGTTGCCCTTATAACACACCCACTCCCTGTGTTGTCCTTATAACACACCCACTCCTTGTGTTGCCCTTATAACACACCCACTCCCTGTGTTGCCCTTATAACACACCCACTCCCTGTGTTGCCCTTATAACACACCCACTCCCTGTGTTGCCCTTATAACACACCCACTCCCTGTGTTGCCCTTATAACACACCCACTCCCTGTGTTGCCCTTATAACACACCCACTCCCTGTGTTGCCCTTATAACACACCCACTCCCTGTGTTGCCCTTATAACACACCCACTCCCTGTGTTGTCCTTATAACACACCCACTCCCTGTGTTGCCCTTATAACACACCCACTCCCTGTGTTGCCCTTATAATACACCCACTCCCTGTGTTGCCCTTATAACACACCCACTCCCTGTGTTGCCCTTATAACACACCCACTCCCTGTGTTGCCCTTATAATACACCCACTCCCTGTGTTGCCCTTATAATACACCCACTCCCTGTGTTGCCCTTATAATACACCCACTCCCTGTGTTGCCCTTATAATACACCCACTCCCTGTGTTGCCCTTATAACACACCCACTCCCTGTGTTGCCCTTATAACACACCCACTCCCTGTGTTGCCCTTATAATACACCCACTCCCTGTGTTGCCCTTATAATACACCCACTCCCTGTGTTGCCCTTATAATACACCCACTCCCTGTGTTGCCCTTATAATACACCCACTCCCTGTGTTGTCCTTATAACACACCCACTCCCTGTGTTGCCCTTATAACACACCCACTCCCTGTGTTGCCCTTATAACACACCCACTCCCTGTGTTGCCCTTATAATACACCCACTCCCTGTGTTGCCCTTATACCACACCCACTTCCTGTGTTGCCCTTATACCACACCCACTCCCTGTGTTGTCCTTACAAGGAAGCAGCGTTGAGTGTCACCTGTATACATGACAACGTGACAATGTCTGGGCGAGGCATTGTTTTGGATGAGAGAGAGAGAGAGAGAGAGAGAGAGAGAGAGAGAGAGAGAGAGAGAGAGAGAGAGAGAGAGAGAGGGAGAGAGGTACGGGCAGTAGTGGCAACTGCCATAAGCAAGGATTACTTCCTGTGTTCACTGTATGTAGCACTAAGACCCATAACGATGGGCGGATCAACAACCTGACACCCTTAATCTGGTGACCGTTGTTCGCTGATGTGACCCTCCGAGGTTGTGTCATTACGCTGGACAACTCGCTCCACAGTGGCTGTCATTCCCTCTTTTTTGCAAGTTATATGAATTTATTTTTGCTTTCTCTGATGTTCATCGCTGATATTTCACCATAGTTGAGTGTCTGGGTCATGGTTTAGCCTTAACAACATTGACCTGATTTGACCCAAATCAATTACTTTACTTTTCTATTGGCCATGATGATAATAGATTGTTATTGACTTGCAATAGCTGCCCCAGAAGTTGTTGTTGCAGTACTTCTTAATAATAAATGTGAGAGAAGGCGGAGATGGGAAGGAATGGAGGAGGGACCAGGGGAAGGCGGACGAGGGAAGATGGGGTGAAGAGATGGGAAGAAGGGAAAAGGGTGGATAATTATTGATATATCACGTAATTCTAATTTACATGTATATTCGAAGGGAGTAAAATAGTGGAGAACCCCTTATACCAGTGTACATGGGGGGCAGTTAGTAAACACTGGTTGTATTAACAGCAGGGGGCCCCCAGGGGCCGGATTCACGAAAGGACTTACGTAAGCATATACGAACCTGTACATCTTTTCTCAATCTTTGGCGACTTTGTTTCCAATTATTAAACAGTTAATGAGTTCCGAAGCACCAGGAGGCTGTTTATAACAATAACAACAGTTGATTGGCAAGTTTTCATGCTTGTAAACTGTTTAATAAATGTAATCAAAGCCGTCAAAGATTGAGGAAAGATGTACACGTTCGTAAGTATTTGCGTAAGTGCTTTCGTGAATCCTACCCCAGACTCCTTAGTGAACACAGGTGAGTCCCGGCTTGAAGAGTGTGTAACATGTCGTGGCTCAGGGGGTATGGCATGCGTCTGGCGTTCCCCAAGATGCTGCTTTAATCCCTGCTCTGCTCCACTGATTGTCTCATTAATATAGCATGGTGTTGTGATTTCCTCGTGTAGTGAAAGTATTGGGATGGAATCTTCAATCTGAATGTTCCTATAATTAACCCCCTATCATTTCTTGTATTATAATTCACCCTAACATCGATCAGTCTACCGACTTTGTCGGATAGATAGATAAGGTCGGAGTTATGGTGGAGCAGAGGGTGGGTGGGGCTGCGGGTGGGTGGAGCTACGGGTGGGTGAGGCTGCGGGTGGATGAGGCTGCGGGTGGGTGGAGCTACGGGTGGGTGGAGCTACGGGTGGGTGAGGCTGCGGGTGGATGAGGCTGCGGGTGGATGGGGCTGCGGGTTGGTGGAGCTACGGGTGGGTGAGGCTGCGGGTGGGTGGAGCTGCGGGTGGGTGAGGCTGCGGGTGGGTGGAGCTGCGGGTGGGTGGGGCTGCGGGTGGGTGGAGCTACGGGTGGGTGAGGCTGCGGGTGGGTGGAGCTACGGGTGGGTGAGGCTGCGGGTGGGTGGAGCTGCGGGTGGGTGGAGCTGCGGGTGGGTGGGGCTGCGGGTGGGTGGAGCTGCGGGTGGGTGGAGCTGCGGGTGGGTGAGGCTGCGGGTGGGTGGGGCTGCGGGTGGGTGGAGCTACGGGTGGGTGGAGCTGCGGGTGGGTGAGGCTGCGGGTGGGTGGGGCTGCGGGTGGGTGGAGCTACGGGTGGGTGAGGAGTCACTGAAGCTTGAGGAGGTTTTAAAGGTGGGTTGAATGAACACATGAGTCAAGGTAATTGTACTTGATGGGTTCTGCCTCGACCAGGCGAGGTTGATGCGCTCTTCTCTCCCTTCTCCTGCACCTCTCGTCCTACTACTACCACTTACTACTACTACTACTACTACTACTTTACTGCTACTGGAAGGTACGAGATAAAAGGTGGTGAGAAAAAATCTATGCTCTTGGATAGTTTCTCAGATCACGTATGAACCCTCCGTTATCAGTCCTTACTCCCAAATACCATACAGCTACTCCCAGATACCTTACAGCTACTCCCAAATACCATACAGCTACTCCCAGATACCTTACAGCTACTCCCAGATACCTTACAGCTACTCCCAGATACCTTACAGCTACTCCCAGATACCTTACAGCTACTCGCAGATACCTTTCAGCTACTCCCAGATACTTTACACCTACTCCCAGATGCTTTACACCTACTCGCAGATACCTTACAGCTACTCCCAGATACCTTACAGCTACTCCCAGATACCTTACAGCTAGTCCCAGATACCTTTCAGCTACTCCCAGATACTTTACACCTACTCCCAGATGCTTTACACCTACTCGCAGATACCTTACACCTACTCCCAGATACCTTACAGCTACTCGCAGATACCTTACAGCTACTCGCAGATACCTTACATCTACTCCCAGATACCTTACATCTACTCCCAGATACCTTACAGCTACTCCCAGATACCTTACATCTACTCCCAGATACCTTACATCTACTCCCAGATACCTTACACCTACTACATTACTTTCCATATATATATATACATATATATGGAAAGACCTCCTGGGCCAGCTGTCATCAAGCATTTAAGTGTCTATTTACGAAGCATGTACATCTTTCTTTGATTATGGCGGCTTAGTCTGCATTCAACAGTTTAGGAGCTTCGTAACTTTGGACTATAAGGTTAATATTGTTACAGACAACCTTGTAGCGCTTCGCAGTTCATAAACTGTTTAATAAATGCAAGCTAACCCACTGTCATTGAGGAAAGATGTAAAGGTTTCGTAAGAGCATGTAAATGTTTAATGAATCGTGGTCTTGGTAAATCGTCTGTCTGCCTGCAGCCTCATAACACAATTTTGTGAGGTGGAATCCAAAACACTGTTGAAGATGATGTGACGAGGAGGGTGCAGTGAGGTAGGAGAGGGTGTGAAAGTGTGTGAGGGGACACATATATGTGCTCCTCCCCTAACTAGCAGGAACACATCAGTGGCGTCTTAATCTTGGAGTTTTCCGCAAATATGTAACTGTTCCGTATTTTGATCATAGTGGTGGTCAGGTGACGCCGAGTGTTTTGTTGTGGTCATCATCTTGAGATATCTTGAGATGATTTCGGGACTTTTAGTGACCCGCGGCCCGGTCCTCGACCAGGCCTCCACCCCCAGGAAGCAGCCCGTGACAGCTGACTAACACCCAGGTACCTATTTTACTGCTTGGTAATGGGGGCATAGAGTGAAAGAAACTCTGCCCATTGTTTCTCGCCGGCGCCTGGGATCGAACCCAGGACCACAGGATCACAAGCCCAGTGTGCTGTCCGCTCGGCCGACCGGCTCCAAAGATACGATTTAACTTCTCGAATGACACTCTTATTTGTGTTCCCTTCTCTCATCACTCGCCTCTCTTCTATCTTCATCTCTCTGTTTCCTATTTCCTTTCCATCCCTTCCTCTCCCATTTTCCTTGTGAGGTGGGCGTCCCAGCGTACTGGGCCTGGCCCGGTAATGTCCCAGTGTTCCATCTTTATGACCTGTTATACCCAGCTCCATAATATCTTACGCTGGCCAAGACTCCGCGGCAGACTTCTTTCTTTCCTTTATACCTCTTCAGATGCTCATTTCTGCTCTTTACACCTTGACTGCTTAATAGTCTTGTTCTTTATGCTCAAGTTATGTGCTGATGAAGTTCTTCCCCGAGCCCAGCGCGCGCGAGGCTCCTGGACTTTACGGTAGTCATAACGGTGAGGCTTAAACATGCGACCGCTGAGGTAACATTAAATAACACATAAGGAGCATCGTATTGAGACTTAAGGAACGAGACTGAGTAACGAGAGTTGCAGCCGGTGATTCGTTATTGGTGTACCAGGATGTGCGAGGGGTCGGGGCGGTCTCCCTCAGAGTGCACACCGTGGCATGCAGGAGCCTCGGTATGTCCTCTTTACAGCCAATGTTAAGCCGTGAGCGCTTGCGGGAAGGTAACAATGGGGGTTGTGGCACGTCTCGATGCACCAGCGCTGTCTACACCTCCCACCATTTGTCTCCTGCCTCGCCCACACCTGCTCACTTGGCTTGCCTCTAATGCATGCACAATTATATTTAGCTGATGATGATAGCCCTGGGGGTTCCCTCCAATCCAAACCATTTTCTGACAGTAGTGAAGCTAACAGACGGAAGGCTGTTCTCAGGGCGGGATCGTATACTTTAAAGTTTCATAAGCATGGTCTAGGGCGTTCTGCTCCCTGCAGTGCGTCCGCTGTGTGACCAGTGGTCAGGAGCCGGCAGATGACCTTCCTCGCTGTAGTGCGTCGTCTTCGTGACCTCGATGTGATAGGCTCAGGACACAGACGGGTTCGCGGCGTAGCGGACGTTAATAGAAGGACCAGTTCATTAACTACTCATTATGGTCTCGGTCGGCCACTGGGGGGGGGGCTTATTATGGTGAGAATGTAAACCGTGTTCACTTGTGTTAAGTTAGTGCCAAGTTGAGTCACTATGTTAACTTATCGTTCCACAAGAGGGGCTGTGTGTGTGTGTGTGTGTGTGTGTGTGTGTGTGTGTGTGTGTGTGTGTGTGTGTGTGTGTGTGTGTGTGTGTGTGTGTGTGTGTATGTGTGTGTGTAATTACCTAAGTGTAGTTACAGGATGAGAGCTACGCTCGTTGTGTCCCGTCTTCCCAGCACTCTTTGTCATATAACGCTTTGAAACTACTGACGGTCTTGGCCTCCACCACCTTCTCACCTAACTTGTTCCAACCGTCTACCACCCTGTGTGAGAGTGAGAGAGAGAGAGAGTGTGTGTGTGTGTGTGTGTGTGTGTGTGTGTGTGTGTGTGTGTGTGTGTGTTGGTGGGTGGGAGAAGGGGTAAAGGGACTAAACACGGCCAAGCGTTTGATGCCTTTCAACCCCTTCGACTCCATTCTCCAAAGGTCGCCTAAGGAAATCCTGCCTCCGTGCGTTCCTTCACCGTGCTCTCTATCTCTATTTCATTTTTAGTCGGGAATCAGGCGAGAGATTTGAATTTTTCAAGGAAGGCGATATGGCTTTTGTAGTGGTGCTCTTCCTGTCTCGCGCAACAATCCTGCAGACTGGTATTCCAAAATATTCATAACAATATGCTTCAGTTTTTTCTCCCATGTTTTCGTGACAATATTCCACGCCACACCTCCGAGCAGCTCTCAGATCCATGAATGTTTAATTTAAAAGGTTCGCCGACATTTCCAAATACGGAATACATGAAAGTCGCAGGTATTTGTTGATCCCAGGTACCTGCAGATTCCAGAAGTGTGCTTATATAAATCCCATGATACAAGTCACAGGTTCCTTCAGCCCCTCACCATTTGACGTTATATGTAACAAAGAAAAGGTGAATTAGGATTGATTTGCTCATTTATAGTCAAACTTTCTCGTATCATCCCAGACATGTACACAATATCCAGCACTCAGTTCTCATGTACACAAGAGACCGTTCTCCTCAAGATCAAGTCCCCACTCCATGCGGGACTTGTGTGTGTTGGTAGTAACACAATCTCTAACAATCATAGAAATGAACCAGTTATATCTTCAGCAACGTGTAAGGCCCCCCCCCCACCTCCATGGTTTACACCCCCCCCCCCCCTCTGGTGGTGATCGTCTGGAGACTAATCACAATACCGTAAAAAAAACGTCATATTGAGTCATGTTGAAATTGAAATTGAACCCCACATAATGCGTTTTTTTTTATTATTATTATTTTCTACCACAAACGTGGCCACACATTTACAATGCTAACCATCATATATACATTTTCTTCAGTCCTCCATGGACAGGGTTAGAGAAGTATTAAACATATAGTTCAAGGGTTTATTGCGGTGTGGGAAAGCGAGCCTAGTGGTCGTTGTTGAGAGGTATATGGCGTCATGAAGTGTATTTACGATGAAGATGAATCTTCGCCATAAAAAGATTACCTTCTCGAAAGTGGTTTTGCTCTGTTGGCCTTCTGGTGTGTGGATTTCTTCAGCCACAGACGGCGCCAGGACGCCCTCGACCACCTTCACCGTTGTGGCTTCCTTGAGCACTGAGTGTGTGGGGAGGTGTGAGGCTCACTATAATAATATGACTGTAACCATGATATATATGTGCTTCAGCCTACAGTTTAGACCTATTGTCTTATGTATGACCCTCTGTCCTGCGTGACACTGAATACCACCATTATCCTCACTTTAATAAGACTATCAAAATCCTCAGATTAGGCAAAATTGTAATTAATTTTGTCAATAAAGATGTTAATAATAATAAAACTTTCGTGGAGGAAAGGTATTGTTTGTGAATAAACGACACGCGAAGGATGCCTTTGTTCTGTTAATGTTGCCACAGACCAGGAGAGGTCAGGGCGGGGTCAGAGCAGGCTGGGTCAGGAGGAGGACAGGAGTTAGGGAGACAGAGACAGGAGGACAGAACAACACGGCTACAGTCTCGTTCTGTCCTTTCTAGCATACACAAAGCACGATATTTTAAAAAAATAGAATGTCATACAAGTACTTTGATTTGTTGTATTTTCAATTTACTGTAATTATAATATTAGCTTTGATTTATACATTTGCTTGAGTGACAGATGCTGGTGATAACCAACAATAATATATAAAAGTCACATCCTGCCATATTTCTGAAACTTTTTTATGGTTTCATTCAACATGCTTCAATTTTTTTCTGCGGGTTTGAGAAAAGGCGTTCGGGAGGGTTGCCGATATTAGCGAGGAGTGGTTTAAAGAAGTGGTCCTTTTAGCGAGGTACAGGAAGTGGCCTGTTAAGCAGAGAGGGCTTAAGGAAGTGGTTAATTAGTGTTAGTACGCGCTCAAGTCTACCCACAGTCTTGTAAATATTTCCCAACAGGAGGCAGGAGCTGTTGGGAAGAGAGAGAAGAGAAACCCTAGAGAAGAGAAACCATAGAGAAACCCCATAAAAATATGTTCTTTAGTGAGCAGCAACCGACCAGTGGGCTAGTGTGGGTATATCTTGAGATGATTTCAGGGCTTTAGTGTCCCCGCGGCCCGGTCCTCGACCAGGCCTCCACCCCCAGGAAGCAGCCCGTGACAGCTGACTAACACCCAGGTACCTATTTTACTGCTAGGTAACAGGGGCATAGGGTGAAAGAAACTCTGCCCATTGTTTCTCGCAGGCGCCTGGGATGGAACCCAGGACCACAGGATCACAAGTCCAGCGTGCTGTCCGCTCGGCCGACCGGCTCCTCGGTTACCTGTGGGTCACGAACCCCTGGCTCGGTATTACCGGTGTACCGGTTAAGGATGGTACACACTGTGTCTGTAATATACACATTATATAGAGCTTGTAATCGCTCTATATAATGTGATCCCTATTTATTGGTAATTTTATTTACTGAATAAAAAGTCTGAAAATTAGTTGACTGTCATAGTTTCACTAGCAAAGACTGAATTTTTAGTTATTTGCTTAAATTGCACACATTCGCATGCATGCAAATTGGTGCTAATCATTCTGTTCTGGAGAGATGTGCCTTTGTCCTTTCTTCAGTCTCCACCGCCGTCACTAAGTCCTGCTTCCAGGTGTACGGACTCAACCATTCTGGGACTACCACTCAGAAACTACCTCTCTGGGACTACACTGGGAATACCACTCAGGAACTACCTCTCTGGGACTACCACTCAGGAACTACCTCTCTGGGACTACACTGGGACTACCACTCAGGAACTACCTCTCTGAGACTACACTGGGACTACCACTCAGGAACTACCTCTCTGGGACTACACTGGGGACTACCACTCAGGAACTACCTCTCTGGGACTACACTGGGAATACCACTCAGAAACTACCTCTCTGGGACTACACTGGGACTACCACTCAGGAACTACCTCTCTGGGACTACACTGGGACTACCACTCAGGAACTACCTCTCTGGGACTACACTGGGAATACCACTCAGAAACTACCACAAAATCAATCAAAATTTTAGTCATTTTGTTAAATTATAGAGGTATCTAAGAATGTTTCTCAAACACCTTTTACTAAATTTGTTCTTATAATAGTAACATATAATAAAAGTAATAAAAATAATATTACTACTAATAGATTATAAATCCACACTTGTATAAATGAACAAATTTACGCAGGTTCGAATCCTCGTCACTGCCCTTGTGGATTTGTTCATTTGATGCTTCACGTTAGTGTGATCTGTGTGTGTGTGGTCACACTTGTATATTTGTGAAATTTATGTAAGAAATTTACAGCAAGTGTTTCACATTCTCCTGAGTGCTTTGTCAAGGTCTAAGTGTGTGATTAGGACCAGACTTACATCACCACGTCTAATGAGGCTGTTATCCTGGGAACTGGAGTCGTTATTACAGCAGGATACAGAATAGCTAGATTACAGAAAGGACACATGACCATATTTCAGTGGCACGCATTACCGCAGATGCATAGCTAGTTGGGAATAGAGGTGACCTGGTCAGGTCAAGACGAATAAGAGGCTAGGACCCAGGATAACAGCCTCATTAGACGTTGAGACGTAAGACTCGTCCTAACCACACACTCAGACTTTGACAAACCACTCAGGAGAGTGTGAAAGACTTGGTGTAAATTCCTTTCATAAATTTCACAAATACACAAGTGTGGGTTTTTATCCTATGTTATTATGTCTGCGAGAAGACATTACCATTACTAATTATCACTAATTATAGCAATGCTAAATATAATTGTAGTTGTCATAATAATAATATTAGTAATAATAATAATAATAATAATAAAGCAACAATTTCTCAAAAGTTGCCAAAAGGCCGCCAATAAATGCGGCAAAACTTGCTTCGTTAGTTGTGATTCTTGTCACAACTTTAGCTTAACTTGTTGTAAGTGTGAGGGATAACTTGTGTGTGTGTGTTGCGTGGTGGTGTTCCGTACTAGTGTTGCGTGGTGGTGTTCCGTACTAGTGTTGCGTGGTGGTGTTCCGTACTAGTGTTGCGTGGTAGTGCACCGCTCGCCTCATGGTAGTGTTCCACACGAGTGACTCTTACATGTTAGTATCTGCAGAGCGCTGAACACCTGCCGAGAAGAAGTAGAACTTTTCATGACTTTATGACCCTCATTGCCCCTACCTCATGTGACCTGACCCCCCCCCCATGACCCTCACTGCCCCCTCTCTCACCTGACCCCCCCCCCACCCCCTCAGCCAGGGTCTCCTGAGGGATCGAGGGAAGTGGGATTCGATTGCACCTGGCAGCGGATATTGACAAGGGCAGGTGTCCGCCCTGAAGGTTCCCGGCGTCCGACTAATACTTCTGGAGGTGTGACGAGCCCACCACTGGCTAAATTATCGGGGCTTGGTTACCATGGTAATACAGGCGTGCTGGGTGCTGCCAGTGGTGGTTTATGGTGAGGCTGGATTACGGGGTAGCGGTGTTTTTTTTGTTTTGTTTTCATGGATATTCCTGCGCGGGCCCTGAGCCTCTTGGGGCCAGATTCACGACAGCACTTACGAACGTGAACATCTTTCCTCAATCTTTGACGGCTTTGGTTGCATTTATTAAACACTTTACAAGCATGAAAACTTCCCATCCAACTGTTGTTATTGTTATAAACAGCCTCCTGGTGCTTCGGAGCTCATTAACTGTTTAATAATTGGAAACAAAGCCGCCAAAGATTGAGTGAGTGCATTAATCCTATAACATTTGTGCTTAGGCGGATCTTTGTCACGTAAGTGTGTATATATATATATATATATATATATATATATATATATATACATATATATATATATATATATATATATATATATATATATATATATATATAATGAAAACATACTGTCGGTGTTCAGCAAGAACATGTTCCAAAGCCTTTTGAATGGCTTTGGAACATCTCCGTAAAGTTGAACACGCCTTTGAGCGTCTATAGAATTTCCTGCCTTAACTGCAACTCCAGACTCCTTCCTCTGCAAGTCTATTGATCCGTCTGTGAGATATGTGGTTGATGGTTCTGGTAGTTCTGGTGGTACTTGGTGTGGTGTATGGTTGTGGTGATCACGCACACCGCCTTCCATTATTAGTGTTCCCCAAAATTTGAGAGATTTGTGGCTTCAATAAAACCGGCTCCGCATCCACTCCTGAACAACATCGTTTTGTTTTATCGAAAGTCACCTCGTCGTGCGCGCGCAGCCACACGGAACGGCAGGTGGGGGGGGGGGGACTCACTGAACCTTATCCCATTGAGACAATACACACACACACACACACACACACACACACACACACACACACACACACTACAGGGGGATACCTCGGCGGTGCCCGGGGCTCTTTCTCTGTCTCTCCCCTCTTCTTTTCCCCCTCTCTCTCTTCTCACCTCTCTTTTCTCATCTTTCTCTTCTCACCTTTCTCTTCCCATTGTCTCTCAGAGAGACTATGCTACATCATATTCCCAATGAACATCTAATCTTGCTTAAAGAAATGAGGGAGTGTGAAGTTGGTAGTGACTTATGTAGTGGTATTTGGGATGGTTGTTGCTGGACTAACTGGCAGGAGGTGACCTTGTCGTGGGACGTGGTGAGGAACACAATAGTGTACTTGGTCACTTCCTGCAGGTGGGTGCTACACACGACTCCCTGCCTCTGTCACTTCTGACATGTATTTAATATGAAGATCCTCGAATTGGGATGTGGTATTGTGGGGCGGGGGAGTGACTGGGTGTGTGTGTGTGTGTGAGGCGGGGGAGTGACTGGGTGTGTGTGTGTGGGGGGGGGGGGTGGACCACGAGGTGGCCTTTGTCCAGGTGGCCCTCGTGTGCAGGTTCCTCAAGGCAGCTCCTACTTCAAGGACGAAGCCAGGAAATGAAAAATAACTTGGAGTCTCTCTCTCTCGCCAGGTGTACGAACTGCTCCCAGTTAGTACGGAACACACACACACACACACACACACACACACACACAAAGGACGAAAATACTCAGAGAGATATACTAATAAATAATAAGACATTCATGCACGCAATTAACACCAAGAGGGAAAAAGAGGCATAAAGATGGACACAGACGTGAAGACAGACAACTCCCCCCCCCCCCCCCCCCCCGCTGTCATCACCCTACTACACATCTTCAGGTAATTACACCATAACAAAAGCGGTAGAGCCTCGTCATCCTCCACACTCCGCTCCATGTGTTGATGGAGGTTAATTGCTCCAGTTTTTACCAACTCCAGGACCCCATCTTGGTATTGGGAGGGAGAAGAAGGAGGAGGAGGGAAAGGTGTTACGAGGAGAGGGAAGGGAAGGATGGTGTAAAGAGGGAGGGGGGGAGAGGGACCCTGGTCTTAAAGGGAAGGAAGGAGTGTGAGGAGAAAGTGTTATAAGAAGGAAACGAATATGACACTGCTAGTATTCCATCCTATACCTGGCCTCAGCCACCAAGGAGCCGGTCGGCCGAGTGGACAGCACGCTGGACTTGTGATCCTATGGTCCTGGGTTCGATCCCAGACGCCGGCGAGAAACAATGGGCAGAGTTTCTTTCACCCTATGCCCCTGTTACCTAGCAGTAAAATAGGTACCTGGGTGTTAGTCAGCTGTCACAGGCTGCTTCCTGGGGGGTAGAGGCCTGGTCGAGGACCGGGCCGCAGGGACACTAAAAGCCCCGAAATCATCTCAAGATAATGTCAGCCACCACGTGCCATCCACGCCCAGGTCAGCAAGCCTACCATCACCTGTAGAACCCATTGTCATGCAAACTTGTTTATTGTTCTCTTAAGATTACACCAACGAAAGAGGAAATGAAAGTGGTGACTATTCGGTTAGTAGTGTTAGTAGTGGTGGTGATAGTGGTAATGTTAGTGGTGTTAGTAGTGGTGGTGATAGTGGTAATGTTAGTGGTGTTAGAAGTTGTGATTAGGGAGACAGGCAGACAGGCAAGAGGGAAGACAGGAGGCAGAGTGTCACACGTATTAAGGACTAGAGGGAAGGAGGTCGTGGCTGGCCCATGTTAACAAGTGATCAGTCGTGCATGACGTTAGTGTACGTCAACGTCTCTACACTCCATCACACCTCATGTGTTTGACACCACTCTTCCTAGTGACGGCTTCCAGTGAAACAACACATATTCACATGTTGCACCGTAGAACCTTTAGACACACACACACACACACACACACACACACACACACACACACACACACACACACACACACACACACACACACACACACACACCAACACACAGTTGGCACAATTTTCCATCAATCCCTGGTGCATGCTCAGGCCGCGCTGACTATACAAGGTTTTGATGAAAAATTGTGCCCAAATTGCACCACGAGTGTCGCCTGGGATTGGTTAGTAAGCTCCAGGACTAACCAGTCCTTATAGACGATCGTTGGTGAAGTGGTCATGGTCCTGTGTACGCCAGGGAGGGGATCCTAGGCAACAGAGTTTCGAACCCTGGTTGGGTCATAGATAAGTCACATAGAGCTCTTAAGTGACTTATGGCTTGGAGACCATTAAAGTATATATATGTGTGTGTGTGTGTGTTTGACTGTGTTATTGTTTGAATATTATGACCTAAATGATTATATTAGTATTTCTAAACACAAATTATCTTCTATATTTCTTATGCCATTATTTAATTGCCCTTATTAATATAAAAATGATTTAGTTTAAAAATTATCCCTCGATATTTCATTTTGTATTTTTATTGTACCTTATCCGTGTCGCTAAAAGACATGTTACACTGAAACACTCTTCAACATCTTCGGAGGCAGAAGGAAAGTGACTTCACATTGGTGAAGTGACAATACATATACCATGTAGGATGAAAGATGTTGGGTGAGATGTTATCCAGACGAGAGGAGGTGGTAATGTTCCTCTGGCTTCTCATTGCTCGTCTGGGAGAGAAACTGAGTGAGGGAAAAACTGTGTGAGAATTGGGAATGGAAGATGAGGATTGTGAGAAGGGAAAGCAAGAGAAGCAGGATAATCTGAGAAATAGAAGAATCAGGAACAGGGTGAACAGGAAGGAATTGGTGGTTGTGAGTTGTAAGATCAGCAGCAGAGAGAGAGAGAGAGGAGAGAGAGAGAGAGAGAGAGAGAGAGAGAGAGAGAGAGAGAGAGAGAGAGAGAGAGAGAGAGAGAGAGAGAGAGAGAGAGAGAGAGAGAGAGAGAGAGAGAGAGAGAGAGAGAGACCGTGATGGAAGCAACAAGTCAGCCACAGATAACAACAATGTCGCTACCGACCACAATAAAACAAGTTAGATTATGTAATCCTGAGACATTTTCCCCGGGATGGATATTAGAGCCGGGTTACCCCGCCTGACCAATGGACCTCACACACATCCTATGACACTAAATCAGAATTACGACTTCGAAGTCCTGGGTAGAGTAGCAACAGAGCCGGAGGTGGGCGGAATGGTCGACGCTACAACTCTTTGCCAATATAAAACTGCAGGAAAATACTTATGGGCAGTGAAGTGTGGTAGAGTGACGGATGGTGACGGAAGGTTCCGCAGACATCACCCTCACCATCCCCTACCCTCATGCACACATGCGCTTCTATATACATACATATAAACGTGTGTATACATCTACTCACACAAAATGGTTGCTAAACTTTAACTCTAACAAATGCAAGGTTATGAGGATACGAATTTGTGCAAGGTCTCAAACACATTACAGAACAATTACATTACAATTAGTAGTAACAGTTGATTGACAGTTGAGATGCGGGCCGAAAGAGCAAAACTCAACCCCCTCAAGCACAATTAAGCGAAAACACACGAATCCGTACACTAGTAGATTGACGGTTGAGAGGCGGGACCAAAGAGCCGAAGCTCAACCCCCCGCAAGCACAACTAGGTGAGTATATACACTTACATACATACATATTACTCAAATATTGAAGGATAACGGTCGTAAGAGCGGCTTTCGGGATTTTCGACACAATAATCCCTCAGGATTATTACGCATGAGTAAGCGAGTAATTCAGGAGAGATTTATGAAATAGTATGTATAGAGAGAACTTACCCACCACGCACTCACACCATAAAACACCTGGATTACTGAGGCCTCCTCAGAGCACTCTAAATGTACTCGCTGGAAGAGAGTGAGTGAGGAGTGAGCGCCAAGCCATTACGACTATATAGCACTGGGAAGGGGTCAGGATTAGGATTTGGGATGGGCCGGGGGAAAGGAATGGTGCCCCAACCACTTGGACGGTCGGGGGATTGAACGCCGACCTGCATAAAGCGAGATCATCGCTCTACCGTCCAGCCCAAGTGGTTGGATGAGAAGCGAGCGAGTGTTCTAGTGATGAAGGGTGTGTGTAGTGTTGATGGCTACAGTGATGAGGATGGTGTGTTGTGATGAAGCTGGTATGTAGTGTGACCGCCATGATGTATCCGAGCAACGCCATGTGTCCACGCTAGTAATGGACACATGGCGTATCTTCACGGAAGATACGTGAAGGTCAGGTCACACATATACGTTGTCGCTGTTACGACGAGTCCAAGTGGATGGAATACTTGGCTAAAAACTAGATACATAAACGTTACAAAGATGCCAGAAATATCTTCACTGTAAGAGTCGCTAATAAAAAGAATATATTAGATCGACCACTTGGACAGGTCGGTTCAGCGGCGCCTTCACTGTAAGTCAGCGTTCGATCCCCGACGATACAAATGGCTGGGCACCGTTCCCTCCCTCCGTCCTCATATGTCAAGTCCTTGACGTCCAGTACCTTAAAACCGCTATATAGTCGACCTCCTCTATTCTATCTCTCTGACCTCCTCTATTGTATTCTCTGGCCTCTATTCCATCTCCCTGACCTTTTCTGTTCCATCTCTCTGACCTTTATTCCATCTCCCTGACCTCTATTCCATCTCCCTGACCTCTGTTCCAGTCCCTGACCTCTATTCCATCTCCCTGACCTTTTCTGTTCCATCTCTCTGACCTTTATTCCATCTCCCTGACCTCTGTTCCATCTCCCTTCCTTCAGCAGCAGGTATGCTTCTCCTTGTGGTACTCCCGACAAGAAATACAAAAACATAATATCGGAAGAAATTGGATATCAGTTGCTGGGAGTTTCCATCCCAAGGGAAGGTGGGAGGGTCGCATTTATTTCTTGTTATTTCACGTGGGAGTCTTATATCGCTGGAGCTGCTCAGGTGCTCGGAGAGGCTGGCGCTTGAGGCGAGGCGTGTTGGTGTCCCTGCTACTGCTTGTTTGGTCAGCTGCTTCTCTTGGTGTGAAGAGTACTAGTGGTGGTTAGTTGTACCTGTTGAGGTTGGACGTAAACCAAGCTCGCAGTACACACACACACACACACACACACACACACACACACACACACACACACACACACACACACACACACACACACACACAGGAATCTTAACATCTGTTGATTGACGGTTGAGAGGCGGGACCAAAGAGCCAGAGCTCAACCCCCCCAAACACAACTAGGTGAGTACACACACACACACACACGCAGACACACACACACACACGTGCGCTGGAAGACAGAACAGTTAGGGGGGGACATGATCACTATATACAAGATTCTCTAAGGAATTGATAGGGTAGATAAAGACAGGCTATTTAACACCAGGGCCACACGCACTAGGGGGACACAGGTGGAATTTGTGTGCCCAAATGAGCCACAGAGATATTAGAAAGAACTTTTTTAGTGTCAGAGTGGTTGACAAATGGAATGCATTAGGAAGTGATGTGGTGGAGGCTGACTCCATACACAGTTTCAAGTGTAGATATGATAGAGCCCAGTAGGCTCAGAAACCTGTACTCTAGTTGATTGACGGTTGAGAGGCGGGACCAAAGAGCCAGAGCTCAACCCCCGCAAGCACAACTAGGTGAGTACACACACCAGATTCTCTTGTGTTGAAGACCAGCTGAAGCTGCCAACGAGTACAGCTTCAAAATAAACTACAACAGAAACAGGCAAGTTTGCAAGTGATAAGCTTCACTTGGAACAATGGTGTGTAATTCCAGTGTTTGCAGCTTACAGTTAAATGGCTCCGTGAGAATACATAAATATATCCATACATATACTCACAAACTAGTTTTCATTTATTTAAAGTGGTAAAAAAGAACTACACATTCGATTCAGTTTATTTCTAGAGGAAAAGGACGGCCAGTTTAAATTGTCATCCGAAGAAACCACTTTGCAATATAATTTAATTGTTAGGACAAATTGGTATATACCATTGTAGGTGGATCAGTGTGAAGGGTGACCACTCATTAGGGCACACGTGGTTCACCATGAACAAATCCACAAGGACCGTGACGAGGATTCGAACCTGCGTCCGGGAGCATCCCAGATACTGCCTTAATCGACTGAGCTACGACAGGGTAGCTTACAGTTAAATTGTAAGCTTAAAGCTTACAGTTTTTGTTCATTTGATGCATCACGTTAGTGAGATCTCTGTGTGTGGTGGTTCACCCATGCCACTGGAATGAGTAAAAATGAGTAAGAAAAAAGAGCAAAAGTGAGTAAAATATCAGAGAAGGCTGGTAAGATAAAGAGCTGGAAGAGCTGGGAAGAATATAGAGAAACACCGAAATGAAAATAGACTTTATTTTAGATGGAGTTCCTCCTTGAGGAGCTCCGTCTGGTCTGACCCCATATATGGCCGCCCTCACTGGCCGAACTCATCAACAAATGAAGTGTTCTCTTATCCTGGAGTTTCTTGACAGCAAAACTAAACTTAAGTGGAACCAGGGAATTGGACAACAAGGAAAAAATCACTAGTTTTGGGAGCGCACGAATTCTCGGAAATATTAATCTTGACAAAATTGGAATAGTGTCTGCCATTGGAACGGCTTTTGGTTATAAAGTTATAAGGTATACCTAGAGTGGGTTAGGAACTTATATTTTTTTTCTTGTAACTCGTTCACTTTTGTACCGGAAATATTTCTTATAATTATTGGGACGATATTAAGAGCCTTGGAGCTCTGAGGATTAGTGGACCTATGGCGCACTACTCTTCACTGGGTATCTTCTGCATTTCCTGCCATATCTTTTGCTGCAGTATTTTGGTATTATCTTGTGAATATTGGGAATGTGATCTTCCAGTACTTTTTATGTGCACCTTTTCTGGCTCCTGTTTTAGAGAGTATACACAGAAATCACAATTGCGTGATGCATCAAATGAACAAATCCACAAGGGCCGTGACGAGGGTTCGAATCCTCGTCACGGCCCTTGTGGATTTGTTCATTAGAGAGTATAATTTGTGTTTTGAAACGGTCCTTGCTCAGTTATAGTGTTATGAGCACCCGGTGTCCCGTGTTCTTATAGACTACCCTGCCCTACCACCATCACTACCACCACCATCACTACCACCACCACAATTACCACCCCTCCACCTTACCCCACCACCACCCTGCACACCACCATCACCCTGGACACCACCATCACCTCCACCGTCACCCTGCCAAGTACTGGCGGTCTTCCCGTTCTTCAAATCCCTCTCTGCAACTGCTGGTATCTGGTGACCATATTGTCATAACCAAGTTGGCTCACGGCCAGCACCCATCCTTATCGTTCCCATCCCATCCTCATCTCCCGCCCCTTCCATGTCTCTCACCTCTCTCTCAACCACATCTCTCACTCCTCTCCCAGCGACACCTCTCACCCCTCTCCCAGCCACACCTCTCACCCCTCTCCCAACCACATCTCTCACCCCTCTCCCAGCCACACCTCTCACCCCTCTCCCAACCACATCTCTCACCCCTCTCCCAGCCACATCTCTCACCCCTCTCCCAGCCACACTTATCCCAGCCACACCTCTCACCCCTCTCCCAGCCACATCTCTCACCCCTCTCCCAGCCACACTTATCCCAGCCACACCTCTCACCCCTCTCCCAGCCACATCTCTCACCCCTCTCCCAGCCACATCTCTCACTCCTCTCCCAGCCACATCTCTCACCCCTCTCCCAGCCACACTTATCCCAGCCACACCTCTCAACACTCTTTATAACATTCGCTCTAACCTAAGATAACAGTCAAACTGCCTCGGGTTGTTGATCGCTTCTCTCATCTTCCCTTTTTTCCTACTGTCTCTCTCCTCTCTTTGTTTATATCTCTCGCACGCACGCACGCTCACATGTGCATACAAATACACGCGCGCGCACACGCACGCACGCTCACATGTGCATATAAATACACGCGCGCGCACACGCACCACACACAATTACAGACACAAGTATACAATATAATTGTCTGAAACTTTCGAACCTTCTCCTGTTGTTCTGTAGTTCGTAATTATTCAACCGTTGTATTTACGGAATGACAATTAATAATGTATTAACTGTATACCAGTCTAGAGAACGGACTGTATAAACTGGTATACAGTTAATACATTACATGCGTAAACTGTGTTCATGTTTAGGAATATTGAGAAAGGGAAAACATTTCTGAGTGCTTAAACAGGGAAACTGATAGTTAACTGTATTGTTAAAGATAGGCTTTTCATTTCATCCCTATTTCAGTAAGTGCCAGCTTCGTGTGGGTACAGGAGACAAGGGTCTAGATTCACGAAGCACTTACGCAAACACTTACGAACCTGTGCATCTTTTTTCAATCTTTGGCGGCTTTGTTTACAATTATTAAACAGTTAATGAGCTCCGAAGCACCAGGAGGCTGTTTATAACAATAACAACAGTTGATTGGGAAGTTTTCATGCTTGTAAACTGTTTAATAAATGTAACCAAAGCCGTCAAAGATTGAGGAAAGATGTACACGTTCCTAAGTGCTTGCGTAAGTGCTTTCGTGAATCTGGCCGAAGATGAACAACTCAGCCTCCATAACACATCTCTAACCCTGTCTGTGTGGAACAAATGAGAATGTATGCGGGTTACCAGTGTATAAAGCACTTCAGTCACCTATGATTGAGTGCTCAATTCCCCCATTGCACCATGTGTTGCCTAACAGGTCTCCAACACATTTAGGACAGATGGAAGTGTTTTTGTGCTGGTTAGCACTGAATGAATGAATACTCTGTGGTTAAAAAAAAGTAATTTTGCTGTGTGTACGTGTGTGGTCTCTGGCGCTATCAGTTGCCACAAGGATATACAACCCTGGGAGTTCTCAAACTGGGCTGTGAATCACCTAGGTGCTGACTCGTGCTTGTCAGCACCTAGGTGGACTGTACCCTAACAAGCACCTATGCCTGTTATGGTACAGTCAGTATTGGTGGAGTGGGCGGTGGTAGGTGGTGTAGGGAGTGGGCGGTGGTGGGTGGTGTAGGGAGTGGGCGGTGGTGGGCGGAGAGAGTGGGCGAGGTAACACAACATTTTTATCTTCCTCGTCGACAGAGAAATTTTGGAGTGAACATTATTAACAATGTCATTGCGAGAGGGAGCGACTGGCACAACTTAATTGACAGCTGCCAACTGCCCCCCCCCCCCTAGTCTTATTGGTATTACAATTGTCATGAGTCTCTCTCTCTCTCTCTCTCTCTCTCTCTCTCTCTCTCTCTCTCTCTCTCTCTCTCTCTCTCTCTCTCTCTCTCTCTCTCTCTCTCTCTCTCTCTCTCTCTCTCTCTCTCTCTCACACACACACACATTGTATTACTATCGTCTCAGCTTCCCTCCGGTCCTGTTAAGCCAAGCGTGAGGAGCTCCGCCTGGAACCTGGGCTTCACATACACCAATCTGTTGCGGAGGGTCTCAATGCGTCCCAATTTTTACAGAATCTGCCAAACCTGTAAAAATGCGACGTGTTAATACAAAATCAATCACCGGAATATTAACGTTTTCTATGGAGAGACCTCGATAGGTTAGGTGGGTTGCTTTGTTTCGTATGCGTCTGGTGAGGCTATACAGTCTATACAGTTGTATTTTGTACGATTTGGCTAAATGTATTCCTCCGCTTGATGGATCCTCACCAATTCCCAGCCATTGCAAGCGGTCCAAACCCTTCACGTCCAGACTCAGCTCTTCCCGCTCTGGTTTCCTGTTTTCTTTCATGTTTTCAAAGTGTTTGGCTTTCAGAATTTTAAGATTTGTCTTCGGTTATTCTTGACAGTAGTGAAGTAAACTCAAACGAATGAACTCCTGTCGTGTTCTGGACCTATAAGCAGCTGGTTAGAGGGACCAGTGGTTCTGTGAGTTCATTCGTTGCCTCCTGGTTCTGTTGGATCATGCCTGGTTCTGTTGGATCATGCCTAGACAGGAGGACACAGGTGCAAGCTGGAAACATAAATGAGTCGAACAAATTATAGGTAATTACTCGTATTCCTCCACCACTAGCCACCAACCACCACTCCCCCAGCCACCAAGCTACCAACCACAACTATGCCATCCAAACAAGTACCTGAAACCCAATAAGACGAGCCTGCATGCTGGGTGAAAGTTAATAATGTGGGAAGGAATGCAATATAAAGGAGCCCTTACCATCAGCTATCGATCACTGTACACTCAGCCTTGCTAGGGCCAACACACGCCAGTATAGACCCCTTAGCTGGCGGGTGTAGCTGGTGGTGGTGCTGGGACTCCTAGCTGGGGTGGTGCTGGGACTCCTAGCTGGGGTGGTGCTGGGACTCCTAGCTGGGGTGGTGCTGGGACTCGTTGCTGTGTGTGTGTAATTACCTAAGTGTAGCTACAGGATGAGAGCTACGTTCGTGGTGTCCCGTCTTCCCAGCACTCTTTGTCATATAACGTTTGTGTGTGTGTGTGTGTGTGTGTGTGTGTGTGTGTGTGTGTGTGTGTGTGTGTGTAGCATGGTAGTCTGGTGTGCCATAACCAATCGACCAGAATGCCTGACTCTTGCCTGCCTCTGGGTCATTATTCACAACATTGCCTTCAGAAATCCCAGGAAGGTGCTACATTCTTCAGAAATCCCAGGAAGGTCCTGGTACCACAGCGACTTGTGGTCACAAGTTCACAACTAATACAACCGTAAGGCAACTCGTCCTCCCGCATGGGGCACTAAGAAATAATAAACATAGAAAAAAAGCCAGAGTACTAACTAATGTTACCATCAACACAACGACGTATGAAAACTTATTAAGACACTTAGTGAAAATTACATTAATGGACCTAAATTCTCTTAATGAACCACCATAATTCCCCACTGCCACCAAGGCATTTAAACACCTAGCACCTAGCAGGAGAGCACCTAGCAGGAGAGCACCTAGCAGGAGAACACTTAGCAGGAGAGCACCTAGCAGTCCTAACTTTTAAATAGGCTAGTCATACCCGAATTGACTTTTGTTTATGCCTCGTCCTCGATGGGTTAGGTGGGTTGCTTGGGTTCAGATATATCGGGTTAGTTCAAACTGTTGCATAGTTTACAAAACAGTAACTTGAGAGAACAGACGGAACACAGACGAACAGTGAGGTGCACGTTGTGTAAATGTGGAGAGTAGAGCTTCCATGTGGCTAGATTCCGTAATTGCTGGTCATTGGTATTGGACAGGAAGCCTGCGGTGGTGGTGTGTTGTATTAAGGGAGCCATGGCCTAGTTGTTGTTGTTGTTGTAGCTGCTGTTGTAGTGGGAACGCGGGGGGGGGGGGTGAGCTGAAAAATACATTGGATCTGAAACCTGTGATGGCATTATAGTTGTGACGTATAGTGAGGTTACAACTCCTTGCGCACCATACACAATACACAACATATTATCTCTTATGTTGGCGCTCATAATGTTAGGTTTGTATAAGTTGGGTTGGTTAGGTGTGTTTTAAAGTGTAACAGTGACGTTGGAGGTTAAATACTTTTATCAGGTCTTGGACCCCACTAAAAAAAATCATTCCCCTGTCCACCCCCCTTCCCCACCAACACCCTCCCACACCCCCACCAACACCCTCCCTCACCCCCACCAACACCCTCCCACACCCCCACCAACACCCTCCCACACCCCCACCAACACCCTCCCACACCCCCACCAACACCCTCCCACACCCCCACCTGTCGATGTGTAATGTTGGGGATACAATACAAGATGAGAAAACAAAAAACTAACCATGATTAACCTAGGCCTAATATGTATACTGTAATTACACCCAGTTTTTTTTAGGTTTTTATGGAAATCTATAATTAGGTTTTTGTCATTATATTTCCGCCCTATTATACATTTTTCACTTGTGTGGCACATCCCTGGCACACCCGGGGTGTGGCAGGTGATGGGACGCATCTGGCACATCCCTAGCACACCCGGGGTGTGGCAGGTGATGGGACGCATCTGGCACATCCCTAGCACACCCGGGGTGTGGCAGGTGATGGGACGCATCTGGCACATCCCTAGCACACCCGGGGTGTGGCAGGTGATGGGACGCATCTGGCACATCCCTAGCACACCTGGCTGGTGGTGGGACGTATCAGGGATGTGGCCGGAGCTGAGGTGGCCCAGATGAGTGTGCAGAAGTTACAACGCGATGTTAAAGTAGATGGAACCTGCCCCGGATGTCTCTCTCTTTGTGTATTTATTTTTTAGTAGAGGGCGGGGATAGTGGTGCCGCGACTGATGGGGACGCACGCACGCGCGCACGCACGCACGCGCGCACGCACGCACGCGCACACACACACACACACACACACACACACACACACACACACACACACACACACACACACACACACACACACACACACACACACACACACACGTACGCACACACACACACACACACACACACAGCAACCACATCATACCCCTACATACCCCATAAAACTTTGTTTACCAGACACACCATATTCACAGCTCATAGCTCACTTTGCTACCATTCACCCTATACTGTCCTCACCCTGCATTACCATGGACACCACGACCCACCACACCACGACCCACCACACCACGACCCACCACACCACGACCCACCACACCACGACCCACCACACCACGACCCACCACACCACGACCCACTACACCACGACCCACCACACCACGACCCACCACACCACGACCCACTACACCACGACCCACCACACCACGACCCACCACACCACGACCCACTACACCACGACCCACCACACCACGACCCACCACACCACGACCCACTACACCACGACCCACCACACCACGACCCACCACACCACGACCCACTACACCACGACCCACCACACCACGACCCACCACACCACGACCCACCACACCACGACCCACCACACTATGCACACCCCCTCCTAAACCACACGCTCCTGGCCCTCTGACAACACCGCCGCCTGCCTTGTTATGGTCCTCCAGGGAGTGGAGCCTCACAGCTGTTAACCATCAGCTGGTCACCAGCGCCCAGACATCAACACACTCGCACTTGAGTCACCAACAAGAACGTCTTTGCTATGCATAGTAAAGGAGAAGTATTAGTGCCCGGAGTGCAAGTAATGCTTGGAGCGTTGGGAATGCATCGAACGTTGTGAAACACGAATAACGTTTCGAGCATTGCGAAGTACGAAGCAGGTTTCGAGTGGTGCGAAACGCGCCCTAATAATTCCTAGCGCAGGGAAAGGTCTTGATAGGAGCGGGAGCGATATGTTGGTCTTGACAGGACCGGGAGCGATATTTTTCCCTTCAATTTCTAGTGTGTGGTCTGGTCAACATATGTTGGTCTTGACAGCATTGAGCATTGCTGCTACGTCACAGGAAACTGTTTTAGATAATGCCAGGCTGGGATTGGGGTGTGTGGGGGAGGCTAGAGGGATTGATGATTTGGGGGGATAGGCTAGGTGGGGTTGATGATGGGGGGGGGATAGTTCAAAGCCTTAATTCCGTTGATTCATTGCTTCCCATTTTGGTCTTATCGACCGGGGTCTTTCTGCACCCTCCCGTGCCTTGGACTCTAATGCTTTGTAAATTGTAAAACTTCATTTTCCCTGGATATATATAAGCTTGGTAAATCTTGGTATGCAGAGAGCAATAAGGATTGGTTCACTTATTAACATATATTTTCGGATTGTAGGGAACACAGGTTTGGGAGAGGGACGTATATAGCAGAAACAAGGAGGTAGAAAGGAACATGATAAAAGGAACAATAAACAAGGAGGAAGC
Organism: Procambarus clarkii; assembly: GCF_040958095.1. Lineage (NCBI taxonomy): Eukaryota > Metazoa > Arthropoda > Malacostraca > Decapoda > Cambaridae > Procambarus > Procambarus clarkii. The sequence continues at coordinate 12,174,398 of NC_091190.1, read as the reverse complement.
ATATACAGCACAAGATTTCTTTCATCTACAAACGTTGTCAGTAAATGTGTAAAAGTCGGTATGACAGGAATCATGTACAGTGCCTCACAGAGTGCACTCCTGGCACTGAACGCACTCCTGGCACTGAACGCACTCCTGGCACTGAACGCATTCCTGGTTACTGAACGCATTCCTGGCACTGAACGCACTCCTGGCACTGAACGCATTCCTGGTTACTGAACGCATTCCTGGTTACTGAACGCACTCCTGGCACTGAACGCACTCCTGGCACTGAACGCATTCCTGGTTACTGAACGTACGTAAACCAACACCTGAATTCCTCATCACTGATCTTCGAATCACCGCCGTGCCGGACCAACCGGGCCTGCGGGCCACACCAAGCAACAACCTGCTGGATCAAGTAATCATAAGCCTGGTCCCGGGCCTGGGGGAATCAAACTCCCAGAACCTACTCCAAGCACGATCCAGGTAGACTGGAGGGAGACTCCAGGTAAACTCTTGATCAAGGCGGCTGTGTTTACTATGCAGTTTACAAGCTCCGAAGAGGTACCTGATTCTCCTTAAGGTTGTTATTGTTGTTGTTGTTGTCCACCAGCTCTTCCGAGCTCGTAAACTGTTCAGTAAATACCCATTAAGGCGACATGATGAAGTAACGAGGTGCGGGTCTCGTAAGTGGACACGTAAGAGGTACAGGCCTCGTAAGTGAACACGTAAGAGGTACAGGCCTCGTAGGTGGACACGTAAGATGAATAGGTCTCGTAGGTGAACACGTAAGAGGTACAGGCCTCGTAGGTGGACACGTAAGAGGTACAGGTCTCGTAGGTGGACACGTAAGAGGTACAGGTCTCGTAGGTGGACACGTAAGAGCTACAGGTCTCGTAGGTGGACACGTAAGAGCTACAGGTCTCGTAAGTGGACACGTAAGAGGTACAGGTCTCGTAAGTGGACACGTAAGAGGTACAGGTCTCGTAAGTGGACACGTAAGAGCTACAGGTCTCGTAAGTGGACACGTAAGAGGTACAGGTCTCGTAGGTGGACACGTAAGAGGTACAGGTCTCGTAGGTGGTCACGTAAGAGGTACAGAAAACCCCTTTTCAGTGTCAGAGCCGTTAATAAGTGGAACACCTTAGACGAAGTTTAATTGAAGGTAATTCGATTCAAAGTTTAAAATATAGAGTAAAAGCGGGAGAAATAGGTTATTGCATTCATCTAAGAATGTTTGGAAGGCGGGGCTAGGAACCTTGCTTGCCCTTACAATCACATCTGAGTACACACACAACCACAGAGCTGATGCCTTGCCCACTCAGTACACAGTTTCAGATGTAAGAGAGAGAGAGAGAGAGAGAGAGAGAGAGAGAGAGAGAGAGAGAGAGAGAGAGAGAGATAGAGAGAATAAGTACTAATCAGTGAGTGGAATATGATGAAGATCGGTGATGGTGAGGAACATATTGGGCAAGGTGAATGTTGGGTCAGATCAATAGTGACGTGTTGTGTGTAGTCCTTCTTCCTCAAACCCTCCTTCTTCTTCCCCCCCCCCTCTTCCTACAGCCCTACAGGGGAGCTGGTCGGCCGAGCGGACAGCACGCTGGGCTTGTGATCCTGTGGTCCTGGGTTCGATCCCAGGCGCCGGCGAGGAACAATGGGCAGAGTTTCTTTCACCCTATGCCCTTGTTACCTAGCAGTAAAATAGGTACCTGGGTGTTAGTCAGCTGTCACGGGCTGCTTCCTGGGGGTGGAGGCCTGGTCGAGGACCGGGCCGCGGGGACACTAAAAAGCCCCGAAATCATCTCAAGATAACAAAGATAACCAAGAAGCCCTTCCATCTCCTACTCTTTTCTTACACGCATACACATATGAAACTTAAGGATAAAGGGGCATTTACAGAAAATGACTGGGAATTGTGAGGAACTCGCAAGGATATTATAGAATGTCTTCACAATGGAGATGAGATGAATGGTGTCTAATCAAGCATCGCTGGGGTAGTTTGAGTTTACCAGAGACAAAGTAAAGAGGCTCCTGCTAGAAATGGATGTGACTGAGGCCATGGAACCAGATACAATATCTCCATGAATACTAAGAGAGGCGACTCACACACTGTGCAAGCCACTTTTTATGATAATTGTGAACTACCGGAGAATTGGAAGATAGCTAGTGTAGTGCCATCATACAATACAAACTGACAGGAGGCATTACATTTCGGGCGAGTATATCATACAAGCATACAGTGCAAGGTGGTGGAAGAAAACATACTCCTGAAGCGTTTATGGCACCAACATAGGGTTAAGGACAACAAAATCATGGTAATAAGTCTCCCCGTGTGTTGCCACGTGTTAACATGTGTCTCCGTGTCTCACTACGTGTCTCACTACGTGTCTCACTACGTGTCTCACCACGTGTCTCACTACGTGTCTCACTACGTGTCTCACTACGTGTCTCACCACGTGTCACCACGATGCCGACCTTTCACAAGGAGCAAATATTTGCTACGAAGAAAAATATGAACAACGGATGTGGACACAATGGCAATTATAAATATTTCTGGCCAGCTAAGAATGGGCTGGTATTTACACACCCATTTCGTTGATTGTGTGAGGAAGAGAGTGGGAAGAGAGGGCAGCATGAAAATTGTATTGTACACTAGGGCTCAGCCGGCCGCAGATGTTGCTGAATTACTGCTTATTCAGTCAGTTTGCAATGGAAATGAGATCAGTGCTAAGAGCGGTAGTATTGAGTAGGTGTAGAGAGAGAGAGAGAGAGAGAGAGAGAGAGAGAGAGAGAGAGAGAGAGAGAGAGAGAGAGAGAGAGAGAGAGAGAGAGAGAGAGAGATTGAGTGGGCCATCAGATGAGGAAATGTAATCATTAATTAACGTTACCTGTGTGTGTGTGCAGTTTCTGGTTATTGCCTTAAGGTCAGTGACTGATTTCTGAGATTTTAGAAGTTCGTTAAGAGATCCTATGATGAAAATAAGTTCATAGAAGTTTGTTAAGAGATCTTATGGGATAAATTCAAATTCGTGTGTGGACTGTCAGGGTTTTCAGGTGAATTTGGGCAGTCACTGGTGATAGGAGAGCCAAGCAGGTTGTGGGACACCTGAGCCAGGATTCAGCAAGCATTTACGTGTCCACTTAAACCTATACATCTTTTATCAATCATGGCAGCTTAGTCTCTACCCGCCAAACACACAGCGAAACTACGACGTTGGTACAACGTTCGAGCAAGTTTTAACACCACCTAACCAGTTATAACAACCAATATAGCAAGTTGTAACAACGTTCTAATACGTCATAAACACGTTAAGCCAAGATGTAACAACTTTATTTCAAGTTGTAACAAGCGGAAAATAGAGACAGTTTCGGTTTGTGTTTCCAGGGTATTAAACAGTTTATGATCTTGGAAAAATCGCAACTCAAGGATATAATTCTTGTAGACAACCTCGTAACACTTCGAAACTCTTAATTAAACTGTCTCATAAATGCATGATTGTGAAGAGGTATAGGTTTCGAGAGTGGACATTTAAGTCCTTGAAGAAACATGGAGTCTAGACAGTGTTGGAATGTCCATCACTTAGCTAAGAACCACAAACAAATTAAATAAAAATTTATATTCATACATGACTGTACACACACACATATATATATATATATATATATATATATATATATATATATATATATATATATATATATATATATATATATATATATATATATATATAGGGGCAATGACATTATGCTTAATACACAAACAATACAGTTTAGAAACAGTATTTTTTTACGCTTGACTTTTATGGGAGCATTACATTAGATAGGAGACACAGATAATTTAAAGACGTCCACTTTTTTATAATGAGGTTTGTCTTAATTCTTCAGCCTGTTTTAAGACATTACAATAAAGAGGTGATATTTTTGGTACATAAGGAAAATCAATAAGATACATACAATTTTTAACGCCTGCCTTACCTTACCATGCGTTGATTTCTTACCTATAGATTAAATATAACATAATTTTTAGAAATTGAAACTTTGAAAATTTGAAAATTTTGAAACTTTACACCTTCTTGTTGACATCCCGTCGTGCCTGTTGTGGAGGCTTCGGGCAGTGACTGGTGTGGTTACAGTTTGGCCTAACTGGAGCACGTTTAATTATGCTAATTATACTATAATGTGTAAGTTATACTCGCCAAATATAATAATCATTGTGCCAATTAACATAACATTAAGACAATACTGGTTAGAGAGAGAGAGAGAGAGAGAGAGAGAGAGAGAGTGAGAGAACTGAACTATCAAGAGAAAGCGTCAAGTCATTACGACTATATAGCACCTAGAAGACATCAGAATAAGGATTTGGGACACTATTTCGTAGGAATGGTGCCCAACCACTTGGACGGTTGGGTATTGAACGCCGTCCTGCATTAAACGAGACCGTCGCTCTACCGCCCAGCCCAAGTGGTTGGGCAAAAGAGAGAGAGAAAAAGAGAACTCGTTATTGCCTGCCAGGTGAGGAAGCACCATGGAACAATATGCACTATTGACACACATCCTCCTCCTGGCACTGTTGACACTTGGCGCTGGTCGGTGCCTCATCACACAAATCCCACACTACTTTTAGTATCACATTTTCATTCATTCTCATTTTATCTGTTGCTTGGATTTTCTCTCTCTTGGCTCTCTCTCTCTCTCTCTCTCTCTCTCTCTCTCTCTCTCTCTCTCTCTCTCTCTCTCTCTCTCTCTCTCTCTCTCTCTCTCTCTCTCTCTCTCTCTCTCTCTCTAGATTAATCCAGTGCTACAATTGTAACACTGGATTAATCTACTATTGTAACCCTTGATTGACTGTAGGCATAGTACCACTGCCAACACTAATATTTTGGGAACACTGTTAAATTACTCAAGGGTAATATGAACTGAAACACTGTATAACACTGATGGTTTACAACCCCAAGCCAAATGATACATTTTCATGGAAGTGCTAAATAAAGAGACTTCTTGCCTAATGCTGCCACCATCCTGCCCTAGTGATTATCAAATACAGCAATGAGATTGGAACCACCGCTACACTGAGAGATGCTTCCTGGATGTGATCACTCACTGACTGTATGTTGACACTGATACAGGAGAACTTGGGAGGTTCAAATGTCCATGAGGACATGTACAGGAGACGACACGAAGGGACCCAGTGACACAAATGGGAATTTAACAAGATTTTATGTAGTCAAAGTTATGATATTCACAAATCCTAAGTATCAATCCTATAAACATGTTTATCTATCCTACATTGGCAGTTGTTAAGTCAATTTAGACATGGAATAACATCAGAGATCACACACACATTACCTTGTGAATACTGTTCTTCGACCCGGGTGGAATTCTCTCCCTATGGTGACCTAACTCTGCTCTCTAGCACACAGCACTCTGTTATCCTTCCCCCCCCCTCCCCCCCCCCCCTCCCCCACGGGGTACTTATACACCAAAAGTACACCCAATGATGTCAGCTGGTGGTTTTTCGTTGGTGAAAACTATAAAGGGTAAGGGTAAAACTATAAACTTGTAAGGGTAGTTACAAGCTGAGCATCACTCTCCACTCAGCTTTTCAAGACTTTCATTAAAATGTGTAAACACATATAAGTGTTTCAAACTTGACAAGTGCTTGTTAGGAATGAATCTCGTTACTAAACGGTGACGACCGTCCACGTAACATGTTGAGACACTAGACTCATGACCAATGCGGAGGCGTTTGACCGCCTGCCCCCCCCCCCCCCCCCTTACCCACTTTCAAGGAGGGAAGATTAATTATGGAAGGGTTACCTTACCTTGAGGTTACCTTGAGGTGCTTCCGGGGCTTAGCGTCCCCGCGGCCCGGTCGTCGACCAGGCCTCCACCCCCAGGAAGCAGCCCGTGACAGCTGACTAACACCCAGGTACCTATTTTACTGCTAGGTAACAGGGGCATAGGGTGAAAGAAACTCTGCCCATTGTTTCTCGCCGGCGCCTGGAATCGAACCCAGGACCACAGGATCACAAGCCCAGCGTGCTGTCCGCTCGGCCGACCGGCTCCCGTTCACGTTGTACACGTACAACGTACACGTTGATTCGTCGATATCAGTGCTAGATATTCACCTCCTTGGATGTCGCCCCTGTGATGATTACGCGACTCTGGCCCCAGGACCTGAGAGCTCCATATCCATCCCAGACGTAGGGTGGAGCCGAGTGGAAGTCGAGATGCAGCCTAATGTCTCCTTCCCGGCGATCATTCCTAGTCTCAAGGACGCCTTCATCTCCACTACGTCTTCGCCAGTCTCTGACTGGGACGAATAAGATCACTCAAGTGTCGGAGTGACAGTCGACAGCATCTTCCCATGACATGTGTCATGTTGGTGACGTAGGCTTCCTCCCTCCCCACTCTATACACCTTTTTTCTTATCAGAAGCCTGCAGGTGTGTGGTGTGTGCAGTGGAAGCCTGCAGGTGTGTGGTGTGTGCAGTGGAAGCCTGCAGGTGTGTGGTGTGTGCAGTGGAAGCCTGCAGGTGTGTGTGGTGGAGGCCGGCGGGTCTCATCACCGTGACTGCTAGCCTGGAAATAAGTGACGAGCCGGGAGCCAGTCGGCCATTCTCCACCATTATTTTTTTGTTACCGCCGGAGGCGGCTAGTTTATTGTGCACCCCATACTCATCCTGTGAGCGGTAGCGCAAAAAAGGATTACAGAGGGCACAAAAGGTCTTTATCAGACCTCAACGGTGATAATTACATTAACAATTGAATGTATCCTTCACACCTTGTAATATCAGCTAGTTACAGAGAATGTGATATTTCAATAGCTATATATTTACAGTCAATCATTATACATTAAATGTAGGTCTTGTATCACTAATACATAATTGTTTGAGCTATGGAGATATTGCAGTCATAGGGGAGCTGCTGTTATTATTAGTCTTCACAATATACTACTTGCTTCTTAATCTCAAATGTCGTTTATCTACTGGAAGCTAAATATTGATACAGAGGGAGGATTTCAGGTATTGTATCCTTTGTAAAGATTTGATGGTCTGCCATTTCAAACAACGTGAGTTTAGATTTATCTCCAAATGGCTTTGTTTTATTACAGACCAAGATATAATGTTGAAGTGTATGTCCCTGTCTTTGTCCACACACTTTGCACTTCATCTAGATCCCTATACAAGCCGAACTGCCAGAGATACCTGTAGTCAAGTCTTATTCGAGCTGTGACAACGTCTGTTAGTCTGCTTATGTTGTTACTTGCCCCATACACATGTTTTACTTGACACATATCATTGTGATAAACAATGGGCCTGCTAGTTCCTGTTTGTACGGTTCTACTTTCTTCAGACTCCTCCAAGAGTTCTCGTCTAATGACACTTTTAAGGGACCTATTTGATAACTCAAGATTCCGTTCAGTACTGTCTTTATTGTGTTCAGTCCTTCTTACTTCTACTCCTAGTCCTCCATTTCCATATTCATAGGCATTTCTTCATTTCCTCACCCTCCTATCTGACCCTTCCTCCTAACCCTTCCACCTTTCTCACCTCACCCTTCTATCATGTTCAAGTCATTCGTATTGTCTTTATCATCTCTCTCTTTGCCCCTCCCTCTCTGTTATCTATGTGTGTGCATTCACCTAGTTGCGCTTGCGGGGGTTGAGCTCTGGCTCTTTGGTCCCGCCTCTCAACTGTCAATCAACTGGTTTACAGATTCCTGAGCCTACTGGGCTCTATCATATCTACATTTGAAACTGTGTATGGAGTTAGCCTCCACCACATAACTGCCTAATGCATTCCACTTGTTAACTACTCTGACACTGAAAAAGTTCTTTCTAACGTCCCTGTGGCTCATTTGGGTACTCGGTTTCCACCTGTGTCCCCTTGTTCGCGTCCCACCAGTGTTGAATAGTTTATCCTTGTTTACCCGGTCGATTCCTCTGAGGATTTTGTAGGTTGTGATCATGTCTCCCCCTTACTCTTCTGTCTTCCAGTGTCGTAAGGTGCATTTCCCGCAGCCTTTCCTCGTAACTCATGCCTCTTAGTTCTGGGACTAGTCTAGTGGCATACCTTTGGACTTTTTCCAGCTTCGTCTTGTGCTTGACAAGGTACGGGCTCCATGCTGGGGCCGCATACTCCAGGATTGGTCTTACATATGTGGTGTACAAGATTCTGAATGATTCCTTACACAGGTTCCTGAACGCTGTTCTGATGTTAGCCAGCCTCGCATATGCCGCAGACGTTATTCTTTTTATGTGGGCTTCAGGAGACAGGTTCGGTGTGATATCAACTCCTAGATCTTTCTCTCTGTTCGTTTCATTAAGTACTTCATCTCCTATTCTGTATCCTGTGTTTGGCCTCCTATTTCCACCACCTAGTTTCATTACTTTGCATTTACTCGGGTTGAACTTCAACAGCCATTTGTTGGACCATTCACTCAGTCTGTCTAGGTCATCTTGTAGCCTCCTACTATCGTCCTCAGTTTCAATCCTCCTCATAATTTTTGCATCATCGGCAAACATTGAGAGAAACGATTCTATACCCTCTGGAAGATCATTTACATATATCAGAAACAGTATAGGTCCAAGGACTGACCCCTGCGGTACTCCACTCGTAACGTCTCGCCAATCTGAGACCTCACCCCTCACACTGACTCGTTGTCTCCTGTTACTTAGGTACTCCTGTATCCAACGGAGTACCTTCCCTTTCACTCCAGCCTGCATCTCCAGTTTTTTCACTAGCCTCTTGTGTGGCACTGTGTCAAAGGCTTTCTGACAATCCAAAAATATGCAGTCTGCCCACCCTTCTCTTTCTTGCCTTATTTTTGTTGCCTGGTCGTAGAATTCAAGTAACCCTGTGAGGCAGGACCTGCCATCCCTGAATCCATGTTGATGCTGTGTTGTGTTGATGTGTGTGTGTGTGTGTGTGTGTGTGTGTGTGTGTGTGTGTGTGTGTGTGTGCGTGTGCGTGTGCGTGTGTTTACTATTTGTAAACAAGGTTAACAAGGGAAATTGTTAATTAATTGCTAACTTCTGCACATAAATATGATTTGAATAATTAAAAAATAAGTACAGTAAGAAGTCTATCTTTAATTCACAATTGTCATGCTGGGGCCGCATACTCCAAGATCAGTCTCACATATGTGGTATACAAGGTTCAGAATTATTCAGATTCTGAATGTATGTGTGTGTGTGTGTGTGTGTGTGTGTGTGTGTGTGTGTGTGTGTGTGTGTGTGTGTGTGTGCGTGTGCGTGTGTTTACTATTTGTGCCTGCAAAGTCGAACTATTAGCTCTTGGGCCCCGCTTTTCTAACCAATCTATTTTACCTAATATCAGTTAGGTAACCAATCTTCGTAGCTGAACCCTCTTAGTAATGACACTAATCTTGTTGCTAACCTTTTCACTTTTTCGAATTGTTTGTATCTGACAAGGTGAGGATTCCAGGCCGGTGTTGCGACTGGTTGTGGCGGTGGGTTTAGTAGTGGGTGATGGTGGTGGTGGTGGTGGTAGTAGAGGTAGTGATGGTTGTGGTAGTGATGACAGGAATCTGTAGCTACTGGTAGTGGTGGTAGTGCCGCCCCCCAATGCCAGTTGAGGTGGTTGTCACCTGTCACCAGCTGCCCGCCTCGCCCACAGGGAGACATAACATCATTACTTGTCCTGCCCCGACCCAGACGAGCTCCAACAGTCACTGGCATTACTGCTAACACGATTTCCAGCCTGAGCAAAACCCCAAGAATATTTTTACAATTGTGAAATCCCAGCAACCCAGAATGTCTCTAAATCTAACAACACTAGGAATTGTATTTTAGTTACCGGTTAATATATGCGTTGAATTACAGCGCTGTCTGTCTGACTCCACAGTCCTCACTTCACCACCACAATGCCTCCGTAACAAGTGGCTTGAAACACCTGCTCTAAATACTTTCTTGCCTCACAGAAAAACTCTTAGTGGATATGGACTGGTATTTGGACGACTATGGGTTCCATCAGCATCTCGTTAATATCCGTCAATTTGATAATGAAATATAATTTTAATCTTTGTATCCTGGTTAATTTAGTGATTCGGGAAGGGCAGATGGCTGCTGTTTTCAGAAGTTGGGGAAATTGTTAATTAAGTGCTAACTTCTGCACATAAATATGATTTGAATAATTAAAAAATAAGTACAGTAAGAAGTCTCTTTAATTCACAATTGTCATTCATTAAACACAAATTACTTTGCTACATCCTAAAGCCAAAATTCCTACATATATCAATTTAATATGGTAATGATAATTGGAAGTCTGGAACAGGGCAGTTACTTTGTATACAGAGACAAGGAAATCTTACACCAACATAATCTACAAGGAATCCTTATTCAACTCAAAGCTAAGCTTACACACCTCTTGACCCGTAACCAGACACTCTACCTTCGACTTATTTTTCCTCCAGTGTTCAGTCTGGAGTGAGTATTTGGGCTACCTTCCTTAAATAATACAGACCAATCACTGACTGGGTTACAAACACGCCCCTTGGCCTAGTAACTAGACCCAGCTAGGTCTAGTTACTAGGTCTCTTAGTACCCAATAACAGTGAGCTCGCTAACTAGGGACAAATGACTACCACCTGGCACTTGTATTGTCCGCTTGTGAGCGAGTCATTTAATTCGCTTAGAATACCACTACTCCTTTTCCCACTTCTGGACACAGCTAATGGTGGTGACACCATTGAAGGTGACACCTTAATGACTGCCTGTGTTAAGCCAGACGTGACACTCGACACCCTTTGTCGAGTGTCACAGGGTGACACCCTGTGTCACAGGGTGACACCCTGTGTCACCCTCTTGTTCTTGTCCATCAGTGCCTGCATCCATATGGGGACAGATATTCTTCAGAAAGCTCTCCTGTTCTTCATACATATTCCAACTTAACCTAAACTTGAGACTTCCTAGACTTGTATGCAACACAAGAAAGGCTGAGTGAACTTGACAGTGCTGGAAAAGAAACAATAGAGACATGACCAGCCCAGTAAACAAGCTTTTAGCCGACAATGAATGTTAATGTAAGTAAATAATTGTTTGTAAACATTGGCAACCCACAGACCAATGTTTGTAAACAAGACATCTTTCCAGGTGAGCTGGAGGTAGCGTAGGTAAACGAGGGTAAATGGTAGGTAATAGAAGGTAAATGTGTCCTTAAGGTAAATACACGTAAATTGATGGTAATTTTGAGTTCAATTTTAAGAACATGTTATTTATCTTTGTCCTTTTGTGCCTTAATAGTTGCTTCTTGCTGTGTAGTGGGACTTGCTCCTTGTTGTTCAGTCGGACTTGCTTCTCACTGTGCAGTGGGACTTGCTTCTCACTGTGCAGTGGGACTTGCTCCTTGTTGTTCAGTCGGACTTGCTTCTCACTGTGCAGTGGGACTTGCTTCTCACTGTGCAGTGGGACTTGCTTCTCACTGTGCAGTGGGACTTACTTTTCACTGTGCAGTGGGACTTGCTTCTCACTGTGCAGTGGGACTTGCTTCTCACTGTGCAGTGGGACTTACTTCTCACTGTGCAGTGGGACTTGCTTCTCACTGTGCAGTGGGACTTGCTTCTTCTTGTTGATAAAGTTGGACGGTCCAGAAATGTAAATATTATGATAATTCTACCACATGTATAGCGTAATCAATAATATCCGGTGTATAACGAATACGGATAAGCACTGTGGAGTGTTCTAGCGCCCGTGAGAAGTTCCAGTGAGTGAGAACAATTAGCCAAGTCTGCGCTACTTCCTGTCGTCGAAGAGTTCTTCCCATCTTGTCGCTGTTTTTGACCGTTTTCTTTTCCCTGGTCTCTGGGCGCTCGTTACGGACCCCGACAAGACCAAAATATTCTTTCCCTGTTGCCTGCGGCTCGACGTCTGAGACGTCGACCACCTGATCTCCAGACTCTGTGATAAACCTGAATTTACCTGAGGGACATATTGTCTAGTGGCCTCGAAGGGAACAGTAAGCCTGCGGCTTGTCAAAAGTCTATCATTGTTCATCAGGATTTTGTTTTTTGAGCTGACTGTGTCTTATTGTCTACGGTTTCAATGGGAAGGCGGTTCTCATTGTTCAATCCCCCCGAGCTAAACAGAAGCGATTGGGCACGTTTCTTTCACCTGATGCAGTTGTTCATCTCGCAGTAATTGGTCCCCCAGGAGGAAGGTAACTGTTGTGGGTTGCATCCAGTAGTTGACCTGGGCCTTGCGGGGGACCTCTATAAGCCTAAGTACACGTTACTTTCAGGGGGTGGAGGCCACCAGTTTCCGTCTCCCAGGTCATGTCCCCCAGGTCATGTCCCCCAGGTCATGTCCCCAGGTCACGTCCTCCAGGTCACGTCCCACAGGTCATGTCCCCCAGGTCACGTCCCCCAGGTCACGCCCCCCCCAGGTCACGTCCCCCCAGGTCATGTCCCCCAGGTCACGTCCCCCAGGTCATGTCCCCAGGTCACGTCCCCCAGGTCACATCCCCCAGGTCACATCCCCCAGGTCACGCCCCAGGTCACGTCCCCCAGGTCACGCCCCAGGTCACGTCCCCCAGGTCATCGTGACAGTGGGAGAGCCTCTCCTCATCCCACGTCCCATAAAAGTCGTGTAATTAGATTCACATGAAAACTTGTCTGGCACTTTTATCAGCTGTGTTTCTCAGAGGTAAATCTTGGCGCTGTCTTCTGATAACGAACACGAAAGCAAGCTAATGATCACTCTTTCCTTCCTTCTTAAATAGTATTGGATTTTTGTTTTAATGCAGTGTAAAGATTTTCATCTGAAGACAGTGTTCATGTGTGGAATTATCGGTATTACTTCGTGACCTCAGCTTAAATCATAGTTTACACAAGACCTCAATGAAGCCGTGATAGTGAATACCGATATTTTCTGCCATGCTTCTATGTTTTATTTTCGTATTTTTGGATTAATTTGCATCACTATACACGTAGGGGTCATTGGATTGTTTCAAAGGTAGGCTAGACATATATATGAAAGAGTTTTGGTGGATATGAACAGCTGATTAGTATTGGTCAGTAGGGCTCCTGCAGTTTCCTGTAGCCTTATGTTATGTTCCAAATATATTTACAACAAAAGGTATACATTTTCTTGAGCGCTGTGAGTCCGGCCCTGCCCCAAGGCTGCAGAAACTATTCCTTCTGAATCACCACAGTCCTGGGATCTCTTGTTTTGATGAGTTTGAAACCCCAGTTTGAGAGAGCTCCCGACCCTCTTGCTCCAGGCTCGCTGATTCTATTAGGACAAAGTTGTAGCAATGGTCCGACCCCCTATTCTTGTTAAAGTTGTTTCCTTTATTGTGGTGGACGGAACCACGTGCTTGACCAACGCTGAAGGTTGGCATGAGGGAGGGTGGATATACAGTTCCTCTACCATGTCTCTCTTTCTCCAGGAATATAATGTCATCTCCGCTGAAGAGAAATATGGCGGATTGCGACAATGCTTCTCATGATGATGTCATTGATGTCACTGGATCTTGCGTGTCGTCTCTTAGGAACTTGCGCAGTACAGATCGTGTAAGCTGTATTGATCGCCAACACTTTTATTCACTTTCAATTGGGATAGTGAGACCCAGAGCCACTGCAATACGGAGTGTCTGGGTGCAAAATACATGCCATTTGCATAGACAGTGACTGCTAAAAGAGAGTTCTTGGAGTGATGGCACTAACACCCGTGAAAACAGGTGTTCCCCTCGCTCAGATAGTAGAACTTGGATCATATTCTCAAGACTAAAGCTGTCCCTGCTGGACCTGTATCTGGGGCTTCATATGGACTGGTCTAGGTGCTGAACTAATGACAACATTCCCGTGGCTGGTGCTGCCAGTGAAGCCTGGTTCATGTATCTCCTCCAGTTACTTAGGTGGTTCCCTGTCATTGTCATCACCAGGTCATCAGATCTTTCGAGGTAAGATAGACAGATGCACAAATGAAGCTGGAAAGTTGTACATATACTAAAACGTATAATATATATGCAGAAAAAACACATTTGAATAATTAGAGAATGCTGAACGCGTTTTCGGCTCAATTCGCCATCATCAGAGCAAGATGACTCTATCTTGCTCTGATGAAGGCGGTATAGATAGCTCTGATGATAGCTCGGTCGATAGAGCTTCGGCCTCACACTCGCGGGGTCCACGGTTCGAGACTCCTAGAGCCCAGGTGAATGGAATGTTTATCTCCACGTAAGTGTGGATGACATTTTTCAAATAATGTTCTTTGAAAGAAAGTTGAAAACTTTACTGGACCAATTCCTTCAGTGGCAGGCGTCAGGCGGGTCACTGAACGACACATTTCTAACTACTGACGATGACATTCCTGAAGAGACGTGTATTGAATGCTTGCTTTAAGGAAACCTTTCACCGAAATTCTGGGCTTAGATTCACTGACAAGGTGGAGAGTCAGTTTCCCCTAGTATTTTTGTCAATATTGTGTCCCCTATTCCATTCTGTTTTTTAGCGTCGTTAGGTTCAGGTAAGTGTGTGTCGGAGAGAGAGAGAGAGAGAGAGAGAGAGAGAGAGAGAGAGAGAGAGAGAGAGAGAGAGAGAGAGACAGAGAGAGAGAGAGAGAGAGAGACAGAGAGAGAGAGAGAGAGAGAGAGAGACAGAGAGAGAGAGACAGACAGACAGAGACAGACAGAAAGAGAGACAGACAGACAGAGACAGACAGAAAGAGAGATAGAGACAGACAGACAAAGAGAGAGAGAGAGAGAGAGATTACTGCATGAATAAAGTTTGATTCATGTCTCTTCAGCATTAATTAAGGAGTGCGGAGGTGGTCAAAGGTCCGCCAGGGTGCCACGTGAGAGGCACTCACTGTGGCACTCAAAGGGTTGGGTCCGGTGGGAGGTGTACTTGTGTGCCGGTTGTGTGGCTGCTCAGTACACATGACTGTTTGACCCAACTGTGCACTCACCTAGTTGTATTTACAGGGCATGAGCTACGGCTCTTGGGTCTCGCCTCTCAACCCTTCATTGTGCAGTGTATTGGTTCCAGAGACCAAGGTTCCAGGTATTGGTTGGGTTCTGTCTTATCTACATTTAAAGCTGTTAATGAAATTTGTCTCTAGCACTTCACTTAGTCCATTCCTTTTGTTCACTAACCTGACATGGAACAAGAAATTTTGTATGTAGTGATCATGCCTACCATGTTTGTTCTTTCTACCAGTGGCATGCGGTTTAACTCCATTAGTCTTTACTGGTAGTTCATGCCTCTCAGGTCTGGGACTAGTCTTGTGGCATAGTTCTGAGCTTTATTCAGCTTCCTCGTGTGTTTAACGAAGCTAGCATATTCCAGACTAGTGTTGACATGTTGTATACATGTTCCTGAACGATTCTCTTCTTGGGCATTTACGTCAGTAGTATTTGTGGGATGGAAAACTCTAGAAGCCAAGTACAGGTATACAGACAGACCAGTGTATGTGTAAACCCACCGTGTAAACTCATCACAAAGATCCAGAATGATAGTTATACAAATGTAGGATACAAACAAATTATTTTATGAAAGCAGGGGGCAGACTGGAACCGTATATGAGGAAGCTGAGGGTGAAAGTCCAAGGAGGAGCTGCTAGGAAAAAAAAACTATAACTTTGGGAACACCTTGAGAGAGGTTGTTGTTGAGCGGGACGTGTAAGACCCCTTTATCACCATCAAGTGTGAAGAGCCTCTACAGTATACACATCCTGTTTGAGGATACTTGCCAGCACTGGTGTGTGTTGACTGTGTATGTGCACTGTGCTTGCTCTGAAGAGTCTCTCTCTCTCTCTCTCTCTCTCTCTCTCTCTCTCTCTCTCTCTCTCTCTCTCTCTCTCTCTCTCTCTCTCTCTCTCTCTCTCTCTCTCTTCCCCGTCCGCTCCTTACCACCACCCTTGAGCCTCTGAAGGTCATCATGACACCTTCCCTCTTTACTACCATCCCCCTACACCCCCACCCTCTTCCCCCCCCCCCCCCCCCCCACCTCACACTTGTTAACCCGTACAAGACTGGAAAAGGAGACAGGATGAAATGAAGACCAAACAAAGAGGCCATTCTTGCTGGGGTATGAACTCATTCTGTTAAGTGGTGGCCAGGCCCAGCCCGGCCCAGCCAGCCCAGCCAGGCCCAGCCAGGCCCAGCCAGGCCCAGCCAGGCCCAGCCAGGCCCAGCCAGATCCTGCCAGGCCTGACTTGGCCCATCCTTTTCTCCTGCTGGAGGGACTTTAGGGCTGTTGACTTTCTCCTGCTGGATGACTTTAGAGCTGTTGACTTTCTGCTGCTGGAGGGACTTTAGAGCTGTTGACTTTCTGCTGCTGGAGGGACTTTAGGGCTGCTGGAGGCCTCTGCCACGCGTCATCAGTGGTAGTGGGAATCACCTCATTACATAATCAACTACATCGTCTGGAAATGCCAGAAGCTGAAGTTTGGTTCATCCCGTTACGGAGAGAAGGACAATTAAAGACTACACAAGTAGATACATCAGTAAAGGTACACTCTTCCATGTACACATTAACAGTTACGTTCAGGTACAGACATTTAAATTCATTAAGATCATAAAATAAAGTAGCAGCATAATATGTTGTTAAGTGCCATGAGCAGGTGAATGTTGTGCCGTGGGTGAGACTGCAGGTCGATGGTCGTTACACCGTTGAGAACGGTGGTAATGGCCCTCTTAAGAGTACCTCAACAATTAAGTATCCCACTCTGGAGTAGTATGGTACTTTGGAGACGATTGAAAGAAATTATGTTAATATAGAAGCAAATCCTTAACCCAACGTGCTTGGAAGGTCGGGGGTTGAACGCTGATGTTATCGGCGTCCCGTCGTGTGAACTTGAGTACTGCTCAGTACTCGCTTTCCCCTTCAGAGCAGGAGAGATTGCAGAAAGAGAGGGAATACAGAGAACATATATGACATACATATGAGCGATTAAACACCTAAATTATTGGGATCGTCTCAAAGCTCTCCAAATGTACTCACTAAAAAGGAAACGAGAGAGATATCAAATAATATACCACATGGAAAATACTGGAGGGCCAAGTCCCAAATCTACACAGTAAAATAACAACGTATTGGAGTGAACGATTTGGAAGAAAATGCATAATAGAACCAGTGAAGAGCAGGGGTGCCAAAGGCACAATAAGAGAACACTGTATAAACATCAGAGGTCCGCGGTTGTTCAACGTCCTCTCAGCGAGCATAAGAAATATTGCGGGAACATCCGTGGACATCTTTAAGAGAAAACTAGATAATTTTTTTCAAGAAGTCCAGGACCAACTGGGCTGTGGTGGATATGTGGGCCTGCGCGCCGCTCCAAGCAACAGCCTGTTGGACCAAACTCCCACAAGTCAAGCCTGGCCTCGGGCCGGGCTTGGGGAGAAGAACTCCTCCCAGAACCCCATCAAACACGTATCACGCAAGTACCTGCCAGAAGCGAGTCCGTCGCTCTACCGTCCAGGTCAAGTGGTTGGGTGTGGCTAGAGGGACGAGGTTTACACAACTTCACCACCAGGCCTCTGGTAACCTTACTCCACTATTTGATTTCTGAAATTGTTCTGTTATCTTTATATTAAATAACGCACCACTTCGTTATCTTCACTTGTAGCTTTATCCACACTGCTGCGTGTTGTGGTCCTGGAGATGATCCTTCACAGCCATCTTGACGTGGGCAGAAATATGTCATGTGGAACTCTATAGTCTGTTGAGAGTAATGAGAAATTTAGTTAAATCTAATCAGGTAATTTCCAAGTGAAAAGGATTCATTTGGTATGCAAATTGTCTTTGTGATCCCACGGACGCGGACTTGGGAAAGACCAATGTGGTTTTGCGTCTGCGTCATCCGTTGTCCGTCTGTTTCATCTGTTGTTCATCTGTTTCATCCACTCTCCGTCCTTAGCCTCTGTTGTTTCATCGGTTATCCGTTAGCGGCGTCCGTCGCGCCCACCTGTTGGAAAATATTACCATTAAACATCATATTGATTTTTAATTCGACTAACCATATAATTTTAATACGATTTTCCCGTATGAATTTATTGAGGGGAATGGGTCATACGTCAAGTGTGGGACGACACTGTGGGGGTCGTACGACAAGCGTAAATGAGGGAAGGGGCAACCCTTCCAATATCTTCACCAGTGACTCGATCTATACAATGCGTTAACCAGCTTTCGTTTGATGAAGTGTTGACATGTCACATTGTCAGCGAAGGTGATATCATGACACATTATCAGCGAAGGTGATATCATGTCACATTGTCACCGAAGGTGATATCATGTCACATTGTCAGCGAAGGTGTTGACATGTCACATTGTCAGCGAAGGTGATGACATGACACATTGTCAGCGAAGGTGATATCATGTCACATTGTCAGAAAACAGCACTGATGATTAACCAGATTTTTTACATCAATTAACTCATGAATTTTTTGTAAAAAAAATGGATCATATTTTTCCCAGGGTGGTCAAGGCGTGTCCATGTATATGTGTGTGTGTATATGAATACGTAACTCCAGAAAACGCCATAAAAATAATCAAATCCAAAAAGAAGTCAAAATGCAAATGTTTTAATGGAAAAACATTAAATGCAATTGAAATACATGTAAAATGCCTTGAATACAAGTCGAATATAAACATGAGGCCTCACAAATATAAGCCTTCAGAAATATATAGAAATCTTGAAATGCGAGTAACATATAAAACAATATTAATATATATATATATATATATATATATATATATATATATATATATATATATATATATATATATATATATATATATAACAATCGAGTAATAATATATATGACTGGGATTGTTTTTCATTTGCCAGATATTCTATGACAAGTTTGGTCCAGTTTGGTTGTGTCGAGTGAGAAGCAACAGCAAATTTGTGAGTTGTGAGGTTATCTTGAGATCTTGAGGTTATCTTGAGATGATTTCGGGACTTTAGTGTCCCCGCGACCCGGTCCTCGACCAGGCCTCCAACCTCAGGAAGCAGCCCGTGACAGCTGACTAACACCCAGGTACCTATTTTACTGCTAGGTAACAGGGGCATAGGGTGAAAGAAACTCTGCCCATTGTTTCTCGCCGGCGCCTGGTATCGAACCCAGGACCACAGGATCACAAGTCCAGCGTGCTGTCCGCTCGGCCGACCGGCTCCTTCACAGGTTACAAACACCTGTGAACTGATTGTGACGTTGCAAACACGTTGGAGGACATCCACAACAATTTGACAGATCCCCTTATTAAGAATGGTTATATATATCCATATACGGCTTCATAGACAAGCATGTTAGAGTTGTACTGTTAAAAGCTATTGAGAGCTTCTAGCTCAATTGTAAGGTGCTTGGAGTTAGTAGTGAGAATGTGGTCATCATCCAGCTGAACTGTTGCTGTCAGAGAGTCCTGTTGACCTAGTGTGGTGTGACTTATGGCTGTTATCACCCTACTCCTTAGGAAGGAAGGGAGGAATGAAGCTAGGAAAGAAGGAATGAAGATAGGAAAGAAGGAATGAAGCTAGGAAAGAAGGAATGAAGCTAGGAAAGAAGGAATGAAGATAGGAATGAAGCTAGGAATGAAGCTAGGAAAGAAGGAATAAAAGTTAATTAGGGTACAAAAAAATAAAAAATATATAAATTAACGAAGGTATGGGTAACGAAGGAAAGAAAGAAATAATATCGAAATGAAAGAAAGAATAATGGAATGAAATAAGGAAAATAAGAAGGCAGAGGTGTAAGGTAACATATATGGTTAACGGAAGGGGAATGAGGAAGGAGCTATAGTTTTTATGTAGTAAGAATGAATGAAGTTTGTGGAATTTAATTAATATTGTCTTTTTAATACTTCAGGTATGTTTGGCAACTTGGGAGGCAGAAACTGAGAGGATTCTTCACTTCCGGCGGAGACGAGACGACGGATGCTGGGATGGTGAGATAATGGATGGTAATGTTAGGATGGTGAGATGCTGGGATGGTGGATAAAAATAATACTTAAATAGTCCTCCAGATGGTTTAAGATGCTGTGTAATCATACTCACCTTCTGAACAGCTTAATCATGTTCCCTAGACTACGGAACTATGGACAGATATTAACACTCATTTTCACTTCTGCGCTGACTATGTGAGTCCGCTCCCTCAGCCCTGTGGTGTCCCGCTAGTCCTGTGTTGCCTCCTTGTCCTCTGGTGTCCCCTTAATTCTGTTTCGTCCCCTTCTTGTCCTGTAATGTTCCACTACTGTGTTCTACCTCAGTCCTGTGTTGTTGCGTTGTATTGTCCCTCCCCCCACCTAGTCCTGTGTTGTATTATCCCACTAGTCCTGACTCAGGGACGTTATAATAGCCTGAACTATGCGATAGGTGATTGGTGATAGGTGACCCTCCCTCCACCCACCTTCATCCCCCAATAACCCCAGATTATAAATTCCAATATGACCTCATGACTGACAGGCGCCGAGAGCATCAGAGCGCTCGTCAACCTTGCCCTCGATGGCGTCATCCTTATCCTCACTGATGCCAACCTTATTCTCGAGGACGTCACTCTTAACCCCGAGGACGTCACTCTTAACCTCGAGGACGTCACTCTTAACCTCGAGGACGTCACCCTTTGTAACAAGAGAGCAAAGTACACAACATAACAGTAGAACTGCAGAACAGTTTAACAATGGAACATGTCAGGTCACGGCAAAGATCAAAATGGCTGTATACAATGAGAACTCACACTCCATACGGGCACAAACAATGGGCCAGGTCAGATCAGGTCAAATCTCTAGGAGATAACGATGCTGTCAGCTATGTTGCAGCCTTGCTAATCCCTTTGTGATTACTAAGCTACATCAAAAGGCGTCAAAGGACCTCATACGGCCCAACAGTTATATAGAACATGAAGCATAGACTGAGCACAGAGTGAGGGCTTCAAGTGAAGGCAGTGTGTGTGTGTGCGTACTGCGAGGACATCTGATGGACATCTCCAGAAGTCCTGCCTTATCAGCGAGGACTTTTGGAGATGAGCATCAAGTACCTCAGATCGAGTGAGATGCACTGTGTTGATCCATAAATGTTGGTTTATTATCCACATACCCAATAGTGTTATATACCATTTTTTAAACTATTTTTCCCCATTCCCCCCATGATGCAACCTTAGCGTTTTAGAGATGGCAGAGTGTAGTATCCCCCACCCTGCCTCTCCGCCGTCCGGGCGGGCACTGAGGCTCGCGTCAACCCACCGCCAGTAGCGCGGGAGAATGTGGCTCCTGCGCAGACGCTCACCTTTAGCGCAGGAATCGTTGACGCGTTCAAACCTGCCGCTCGCCGCGCCGAAATTACAGAAAAAGCATTAAAGAACATGCCACGTTCCAGAGACTGTTGGAGACACGTTGCAAATATTGCAACTCACTTTCCAGAACCCGGCGCAGACTGGACACTTTACTGCGCCTCCAGCTGTATTGAGCGTTTAGAAAACTACATAATTCTTTGGTACTTAAGCGCATTCACGCCGCACGTGAACTGTTCGTATTTCGCAGCCACGGAAATACGTACCTGGTATTAGACACCTGTTGTGGGTTGCATCCTCGAGATGTGTGTGTGTGTGTGTGTGTGTGTGTGTGTGTGTGTGTGTGTGTGTGTGTGTGTGTGTGTGTGTGTGTGTGTGTGTGTGTGTGTGTATGAAAGAGAAATTCATGTAGTAAGTCGGGAGTCGGTACATTAGACAACGGACGATTAGAAAGACAGGAGTCCAAGAGCTAGAATGTTGATCCTGCAGGCACAAATAGTAAACACACACGCACACAAACTCCTGAGGCGCACATAAATAGGATAACGACAGCAGCGTACTCTACCCTGGCGAATGTTTGAACTTCATTCAGAAACCTAAGTGAGGAGGCTTTTAGGGCGCTTTACACTGCCTACGTGAGACCAATCTTACAGTATGCCGCGCCGTCATGGAGTCCCCACCTGAAGACGCACATTCGGAAACTGGAAAAGGTTCAGAAGTTTGCGACGAGGCTTGTTCCTGAGTTACGAGGGATGGGGTACGAAGAGCGCCTGAAGGAACTGAACCTTACGACACTATAAAAAAGAAGGGAGAGGGGGATATGATAGGAATATGTAAAATACTCAGGGGAATTGACAAAGTGGAAATAGATGAAATGTTCTCACGTAATAGTAACAGAACGAGGGGGCATGGGTGGAAACTGGAAACTCAGATGAGTCACAGAGATATTAGGAAGTATTCTTTTAGCATGAGAGTAGTGAAAAAATGGAATGCACTTAAGGAACAGGTTGTGAAAGCAAACTCTGTTCATAATTTTTAAACTAGGTATGATAGGGAAATGGGACAGGAGTCATTGCTGTAAACAACCGATGGTTAGAAAGGCGGGATCCAAGAATCAATGCTCGATTCTGCAAGCACAAATAGGTGAGCACACACACACACACACACACACACACACACACACACACACACACACACACACACACACACAGGTGGAAACTTAGTACCCAAATGAACCACAGAGACATTAGAAAGAATTGTTTCAGTATCAGAGTAGTTAACAAATGGAATGCATTAGGCAGTGATGTGGTGGAGGCTGACTCCATACACAGTTTCAAATGTAGATATGATAGACCCCAGTAGGCTTAGGAACCTGTACACCAGCTGATTGACGGTTGAGAGGCGGGACCAAAGAAACAAAGCTCAACCCCCGCAAGCACAACTAGGTGAATACACAAGAAGGGAGACAGATAGTAAGCACTGAACCACAGACCAGTGTCCCTAACTTGCACATACCATGCAAGGTGATGGAGGAGATGGTGCGAAAAACACTAGTAGAGCATCTGGAAAAAAGAACGTTGCAACGCATAACCAGGATGGGTTCAGGGATGGCAAACATTGACTCACAGAATTATTGTGTGGGTGTTGTGGTGCGAGGGTAGTAATGGTGGCAGCGAGGGTAGTAATGGTGGCAGCGAGGATAGTAATGGTGGCAGCCAGGATAGTAATGGTGGCAGCGAGGGTAGTAATGGTGGCAGCGAGGTAGTAATGGTGGCAGCGAGGGTAGTAATGGTGGTGCGAGGTAGTAATGGTGGCAGCGAGGGTAGTAATGGTGGCAGCGAGGGTAGTAATGGTGGCAGCGAGGGTAGTAATGGTGGCAGCGAGGATAGTAATGGTGGCAGCGAGGATAGTAATGGTGGCAGCGAGGGTAGTAATGGTGGTGCGAGGTAGTAATGGTGGCAGCGAGGGTAGTAATGGTGGCAGCGAGGGTAGTAATGGTGGTGCGAGGTAGTAATGGTGGCAGCGAGGATAATAATGGTGGCAGCGAGGATAATAATGGTGGCAGCGAGGGTAGTAATGGTGGCAGCGAGGATAATAATGGTGGCAGCGAGGATAATAATGGTGGCAGCGAGGATAGTAATGGTGGCAGCGATGGGGACGCTGCCCGCCTCTACACATTCCTCCTCTGGCATTCAGAAGACATCAAACATTTAATGTCTCTGATAAAACATGTATTAAGTTTGGAGAAGTGAGACCCGGCCGTGTGCTAAATTGCTTCTTGAATATTTAAAATGAAAAGTACACAACGGTGTAATTAAATATATTTTTAATTTATATGCAAACACTGAGGCCTCTTGCGTGTACTCTAGTATGAGAAGACCTACACTGAGGCCTCTTGTGTGTACTAGAGTGTGAAAATACCTACACTGAGGGCCTCATGTGTGTACTAGAGTGTGAAAAGACCTACACTGAGGCCTCTTGTGTGTACTAGAGTGTGAGAAGAGCTACACTAAGGCCTCATGTGTGTACTAGAGTGTGAAAAGACCTACACTGAGGCCTCTTGTCTGTACTAGAGTGTGAAAAGACCTACACTGAGGCCTCATGTGTGTACTAGAGTGTGAAAAGTCCTACACTGAGGCCTCTTGTGTGTACTCTAGTGTGAGAAGAGCTACACTAAGGCCTCATGTGTGTACTAGAGTGTGAAAAGACCTACACTGAGGCCTCTTGCGTGTACTCTAGTGAGAGAAGACCTACACTGAGGCCTCTTGTGTGTACTCTAGTGTGAGAAGAGCTACACTAAGGCCTCTTGTGTGTACTAGAGTATGAGAAGACCTACACTGAACACATGAACACCTCAGAAAATAAAAACTGCTTTATTGTGTTTGAAGCAATATTCCCGGGCACAAATACTATTAGTAAGAATAGTGTATTAGTAATATTAATATACTATTCACCAATACATGTATATGTAGAATACACCCATTTTATACGGCACACACCTGTTCTCTTTCATATACACGTAGTGCATTCCTTACTTGCATCGAACATACACCCGTCGTATACCAAACATACACCCAGCATAACATACGTTCAACATACACACAACGTTCACCCGACATACTCTCGCACTCCCCCCAATATTGGCAGGACAATCATCAAATTTGTGTATGTCAATAAATTCCTCTTGTGGGGACGGCTGGCTTGCTCATTCCAGACTGGGGTAGAGTCCGTACACGCACGCACGTGCACGCAAACATGAGGGTTTGCGTGCGCGTACAGGGCATTGCGGCCGAGTGGACAGCGCTCTGGGGCCACATACAACCCCCCCCACACACAACCCCCCCCCACACACACACACAAACACAACACAACAGCCCCCGAGACATACAATCCCCCCAACTCACTCACACACACACACACACACACACACACACACACACACACACACACACACACACACACACACACACACACACACACACACACACTCACACACTCCAGTAGCACAAAAAGAATTTACTATCAATACTCTGTGATATAAATAACTTGTAAGCGTAATCCACTTAACGATATCCACTAGCAAGATGGATATCGAACCCCACCATGCGTGCTCGCTAGAGAATTCCGACGATTTAGGACATTCACGAAACCATTTATCGTAATTCGTTTTATCGCTTAAATCACACAATTTTCCGGCAAGATTTGCGACTAGGCTACATGACCTTTATACCGTATCTTGCGCGCAGTACGGAGGGGTTCGTGTGTGGATCTGCGCATTTCGCATTATTGGTCCGGATTTTCGTTTGCCAGTCTTGAACGTGTCTCGGGCGGACTGCATTGTTTGGGTTCCTGGTTTTGTAAACCTAGTTGAGTCTTTTATTCATAGGTTTAACGTTTACAAGATTTAAGGTAACGTTTACATGTACAAGGCTGACTTGAAGGTTTTTTATATATGAAGCAAAGTAATACTGTTGATCGAGCTTAAGACTAAGCTTATCGTGATGTAATTTAAGCTTAATATGGTTT
This sequence comes from Procambarus clarkii, assembly GCF_040958095.1. NCBI lineage: Eukaryota > Metazoa > Arthropoda > Malacostraca > Decapoda > Cambaridae > Procambarus > Procambarus clarkii. The sequence goes on along the minus strand of NC_091190.1, from coordinate 12,149,140 downwards.
GCTATCGAGCTTAATAGATACTATCAACGATCGTTCTTTGTATACATATGGGAGAACTTTTCAAACATGGCATCGAGCATTAAATATGCAATTCTGGTGTTTGATGCAATAACCAAGCTTTTATACATGATATCGATCTCTAAACTTAAATATTTAGTTTGTCTCTTTTGTATAGGACGATGAGAAAACTAGAATAACCTCCCCTGCAAACTAACAAAATCACCATTTTCTCTGGTACCCAAAAAGCCCGTTTTCTGTGTTGGACCAAAGTGGACGCTATTGATTATAGAGAGCAATGGTGGAACATTCACTTGCTTTTTAAATTGCAAAATCACCCTTTCTGATAACGGCCCTCTCCCTCGTAAAGCCAAAAACCCCATTATTTGGAACGTTGGGGAAAGGCGAGAGAAGGAGAGATGGAGGAAGAAAAATAGTGTACAAAGCATTAGGCTATCTCCAAAATCAAAGAGAATGCGGAAGTCAGTGGAAAATTATTTGAAACAATTATTCTGTTAATATAAAATTTCATAATAAAAACAATATTTGGTTTTCCAATAATTATATAAAAAATTAATTTGCTGTGTAATCAGATTATTCGAAGCTGTTCTGGTAATCCTTTTTTAAAGGCGAAATTGGTTTAAATTGGTACTTGAATCGTCAAGTACCCCCCCCCCCCCCACTTTCCCGCCATTCTACCACTGTATATATATTGGAATTGCTTAATTATATTGACACAGCTCTGGATTGCTCTTTTGTGAATGGCGTGTGGGCTCGTGGGTTGAAAAATATATATGGGCACCACCAGATGACGTCACGGGCGCAGTGTGCATTAATTTTATCGAACCGAGTGTGTGTGTGCGTGTGCTTAAAAGGCGAGCTTAAGCTCCTGGGCCGGGGTTCGTGAAGCATTTACGTGCTCGAAATGTACACGAAACGTGTACATCTCTCTTTGATCAATGCAGCCTAGTCTCGGTTTATTAAACAGGTTTAGGAGCTTCACAACTCGAGGTTATTATTAGACAACCTCTACGCAGCCCGTAAACTGTTTAGTAATTGCTAACTAATATAGGATTGAGGAAAGATACACAGGTTTCGTTTAGTGGACACGTATATGGTTGATGAATACTGACCCCGGGAGCCGCTTTCTAGTCACCGGACACCAATTACAATGGCTCTTTGACGCTCTTGTTTCTGCATAAACCTACTCTTGAGACTATGTACGGAGTTATGTAAAACCACTTCTTCTGAAGATGTGTCAATATACGAAAGTACTTAAGGAAAATTCCTGTTTCATTTTTCCTCCGTGGTCTGACACTGTCACATTTTTAATCTCGTGTTTATTTTTCGTGATTTACACACACACATGGTGGTCTGGTCCCCCATGTGGAGTTTTCAGTTACACACGTGTAATATATATATATATATATATATATATATATATATATATATATATATATATATATATATATACACACACACAAAAAGTATAGGGGTGGTAGGAGAAGAAAATGTCAACGTGTTCAGGGAGGATCCACAAGATCTTCTGTGAGTACTCTATATTTTCTTCTCTGATGCTATGGGTCCCTACAATTGCACCAAATGTGGTACCTCTTTTAGGTTGATATATATATATATATATATATATATATATATATATATATATATATATATATATATATATATATATATATTTATTTATATATATATTATATACATTGGCCTAATATGCAAAGCCCAATTTGTCTAGCAAGCAGAGTGATTTTCGGTAATTTCAAATATTTATTTACAAATTTGTTCATTCAATTAATATTAAAAACATAAATTACTGACTCAGGTCAGGGAAGGTTAGGTTAGGCTTGACCAAATTTCTGTGTTAAGTTTTAACTCAAAAAACAAATTTAATTATATATAATGTTATGGAAAGCTTAATCAATCCATAAGAAAAATGTGTTTAAAAATTTAATATTTCAGGTAAATTCGGCTTGTTAGACAACTTGGCCTATTAGGTACAACAGATATATGTGCTTATATATGTTCACACATACGTCCATACATGTTTTTATATATGTGCTCACGATTTCAAGTGTGCATACACATGTATACATGATTACATAACTATGTAAGAGCGCCTTCGTATGGACCAATTAAATCACCTGCTGTTTCTCCATTCTCATCTTCTTATACTTGCATACATACATAGGCATCTATGCATACTTATATACATGCTTTCATACATGTCAGTGGCGAGGCTGTGTGGGTGACCGCCTATGTGATCTGGTCACCTATGTGGTCTGGTCATCCATGTGGTGTGGTCACCCATGTGGTCTAGTCACCCAAGTGGTCTAGTCACCCATGTGGTCTAGTCACCCATGTGGTCTAGTCACCCATGTGATCTAGTCACCCATGTGGTCTAGTCACCCATGTGGTCTAGTCACCCATGTGGTCTGGTCACCCATGTGGTCTGGTCACCCATGTTAATACATAATACATGAATGTATTATGTATTAACAAACATAAAATACAGAACACAAAAAAATCTAATATATGACATATTAAAGAACTGTTGTATTTATTCCAGTAGATACTAATTCAATAGATGGTAGTCAGGTTAGTGTGGAGGCGATAACGAGCGTATAATTATATTAGTCTAGCCTAAATGACTAAATTGTAAAGAAAACGGGACTCGGCTCACCGCGCGACGACGCCAACTTCTAGGCGCGAAAAGAAATCAAATCAGCTTCAGCATTTGCTTAAATAAAACTGACCAAATGAACTTATACACCTTTTTATGTTATTAAATTATGTATCATGCTTCAGGTTATCAGTACGCATCGATATCTTATTTTTCAATAAAGAATAGACATGCGTGACTATAGGCCCTCGTGCGGTGTGGCCCGGGGGTGTAGGAAGGGGGTTGACGGACTACCGCGAGTGAATGTATTTTGTGCCCCAAAAAGTGATATCATGGCCTATTTAGATTACTTCTACAAGATCTTCAACTTGGCTGTAATGAGGATCGAACTGGAAGAAGAATGGGAAGAGCTGGACCGAGAGATAAAGGTAAGATAACCAGAGATAATGTGTCCGCCGACACGGCTCAAGAGCAACACAGACCTAACCACCAAAAGTTACCCCTATTACTGATAAAACACTTGTAATTGAAATATCATCTACCAATAACGTCTACTCTCATCTACTCGACGGTTTTAAATGAATATTAGTAGAGATTTATGGTACGACCAGACCACACACTAGAAGGTGAAGGGACGACGTTATTGTACTTTAGCCACGTTATTGTGACTCATCGCCTGCTCATACAAATAATACATATACAAATATTTATTCAGTTAAGTGCATACATACAAGGTGCAAGAGGGAGCCGGTCGGCCGAGCGGACAGCCCTCTGGACTTGTGATCCTGTGGTCCTGGGTTCGATCCCGGGCGGCGGCGAGTAACAATGGGCAGAGTTTCACCCTATGCCCCTGTTACCTAGCAGTAAAATAGGTACCTGGGTGTTAGTCAGCTGTCACGGGCTGCTTCCTGGGCGTGGAGGCCTGGTCGAGGACCGGGCCGCGGGGACACTAAAAAGCCCCGAAATCATCTCAAGATAACCTCAAGATACTCCATATATGTCCTTGTTCAAGCTCAGCTAGTAGCTGATCAACCAGGCTGTGATGCATACATCAGGCTGTCAGCAGCCGCCTCCAACAGCCTGGTTAACCGGTCCAGCAACCAGGAGGCCTGGTCGACGACCGGGCCGCGGGGTCGCTAAGCCCCGGAAAGCACCTCAAGGTAACCTCAAGGTATGTTTATTGAGGCAAGAAAGTACATCCCAAAGGGATAGAGTAGCTTAGGCTAGTTCTATCCCCCTTAATGGGATAGAACTCTTGTTGCTCTGTAATCTAAGAGTGCATTTATGTGTAATTCTGTCAAACGTCGGAGAATTAAAATGGTTTTCTAATGTAAATAATAATAATGGGGATAATTGGAATAGTAGTAAGAGTAGTATCAACAGTAGTAGCCTGTACCTTTGTGTTCCCTGTAGCCTGTACCTTTGTGTTCCCTGTAGCCTGTACCTTTGTGTTCCCTGTAGCCTGTACCTTTGTGTTCCCTGTAGCCTGTACCTTTGTGTTCCCTGTAGCCTGTACCTTTGTGTTCCCTGTAGCCTGTACCTTTGTGTTCCCTGTAGCCTGTACCTTTGTGTTCCCAGTAGCCTGTACCTTTGTGTTCCCTGTAGCCTGTACCTTTGTGTTCCCTGTAGCCTGTACCTTTGTGTTCCCAGTAGCCTGTACCTTTGTGTTCCCTGTAGCCTGTACCTTTGTGTTCCCTGTAGCCTGTACCTTTGTGTTCCCTGTAGCCTGTACCTTTGTGTTCCCTGTAGCCTGTACCTTTGTGTTCCCTGTAGCCTGTACCTTTGTGTTCCCTGTAGCCTGTACCTTTGTGTTCCCAGTAGCCTGTACCTTTGTGTTCCCTGTAGCCTGTACCTTTGTGTTCCCTGTAGCCTGTACCTTTGTGTTCCCAGTAGCCTGTACCTTTGTGTTCCCAGTAGCCTGTACCTTTGTGTTCCCTGTAGCCTGTACCTTTGTGTTCCCAGTAGCCTGTACCTTTGTGTTCCCTGTAGCCTGTACCTTTGTGTTCCCTGTAGCCTGTACCTTTGTGTTCCCTGTAGCCTGTACCTTTGTGTTCCCTGTAGCCTGTACCTTTGTGTTCCCTGTAGCCTGTACCTTTGTGTTCCCTGTAGCCTGTACCTTTGTGTTCCCTGTAGCCTGTACCTTCCCAGTAGCCTGTACCTTTGTGTTCCCAGTAGCCTGTACCTTTGTGTTCCCTGTAGCCTGTACCTTTGTGTTCCCTGTAGCCTGTACCTTTGTGTTCCCTGTAGCCTGTACCTTTGTGTTCCCTGTAGCCTGTACCTTTGTGTTCCCTGTAGCCTGTACCTTTGTGTTCCCTGTAGCCTGTACCTTTGTGTTCCCTGTAGCCTGTACCTTTGTGTTCCCTGTAGCCTGTACCTTTGTGTTCCCAGTAGCCTGTACCTTTGTGTTCCCTGTAGCCTGTACCTTTGTGTTCCCTGTAGCCTGTACCTTTGTGTTCCCTGTAGCCTGTACCTTTGTGTTCCCTGTAGCCTGTACCTTTGTGTTCCCAGTAGCCTGTACCTTTGTGTTCCCAGTAGCCTGTACCTTTGTGTTCCCAGTAGCCTGCACCTTTGTGTTCCCTGTAGCCTGTACCTTTGTGTTCCCAGCAGCCTGCACCTTTGTGTTCCCAGTAGCCTGCACCTTTGTGTTCCCAGTAGCCTGCACCTTTGTGTTCCCAGCAGCCTGTACCTTTGTGTTCCCAGCAGCCTGCACCTTTGTGTTCCCAGTAGCCTGCACATTTGTGTTCCCAGTAGCCTGCACCTTTGTGCTCCCAGTAGCCTGTACCTTTGTGTTCCCAGCAGCCTGCACCTTTGTGTTCCCAGCAGCCTGCACCTTTGTGTTCCCAGTAGCCTGCACCCTTTGTGTTCCCAGTAGCCAGTACCTTTGTGTTCCCAGTAGCCTGCACCTTTGATCCCAGTAGTAATTGAAACCTTTTTCAATTAGTAATAATTCCCAGTAATAATAAAGTTCCCAGTAATAATTGAACCTTTGCGTTCCCAACAGCCTGCACCTTTGTGTTCCCAACAGCCTGCACCTTTGTGTTCCCAACAGCCTGCACCTTTGTGTTTCCAGCAGCCTGCACATGTGGGCTCTCAGTACACTGAGTACATGCTCAAAAAAGTACACTGTACTTCAGTACTTGGGAGAGTACACTGTACTTCAGTACTTGGGAGAGTACACTGTACTTCAGTACTTGGGAGAGTATACTACTTCAGTACTTGGGAGAGTACACTGTACTTCAGTACTTGGGAGAGTACACTGTACTTCAGTACTTGGGAGAATACACTGTACTTCAGTACTTGGGAGAGTACACTGTACTTCAGTACTTGGGAGAGTACACTGTACTTCAGTACTTGGGAGAGTACACTACTTCAGTACTTGGGAGAGTACACTGTACTTCAGTACTGGGGAAAGTACACAGTTTCCTCGGGGATAAAGATTTTTTGAGTGTGGATTTTACTTTGTTATTCACAACGTTTTCATGTGTTGTACTCTAGACCAAGTTGCTGGATTGTGTTGTGTACTAGTGGGGAAACAGGAGAAGAATGTGAAGGGAATATTGTTGAAGGTAGACAAGGGGAAGGAAGACTGCCAGGCTGAAGCAAATGTTTTATTCTAATTCAAATTTTAGACTCTGTTTTGCCAATATTTATATTTCATTCGGTAACTTTTCCCAGTCTCTCTTCCTCCTATTATAAGCTTGTCATGCTGTAAGTTATGCGTTAGTTCACTTCCCGCCAAATACACACCGAAACTACGACGTTGGTACAACGTTCGAACAAGTTATAACCCCTCCTAACCAGTTATAACAACCAATATAGCAAGTTGTAACAACGTTCTAATACGTCATAAACACGTTAAGCCAAGATGTAACAACTTTATTACAAGTTGTAACAAGCGGAAAATAGAGAGAGTTATGGTATGTGTTTCCAGGGTTAGCTTTTCTAATGCTAAATTGAAACTAAAATGCTTCATGTCTTAGAGACGTAATGCAAAAATAAAGAAGCAACGTGCTGGCATAAATATTTTGGTCTGGTCCGCCCTAGTGGTGAATAAAGAAAGATGGCCGATATAGATTCCCCCCCCCCCCCCCCCCGGAGCGGCCGGGAGGTAAGCGGGTGGTTGGATAAGAGCGGGTAGGCAAAAAGACTCCAGGGGGCCAGATTCACGAAGCAGTTACGCAAGTACTTACGAACCTGTACATCATTTCTCAATCTTTGGCGGGTTTGTTTACAATTATTAAACAGTTAATGAGCTCCGAAGCACCAGGAGGCTGTTTATAACAATAACAACAGTTGATTGGAAAGTTTTTATGCTTGTAATCTGTTTAATATATGTAACCAAAGCCGTCAAAGATTGAGGAAAGATGTACACGTTCGTAAATACCTGCGTAATTGCTTCGTGAATCTGGCCCCTCAGGCAGGCAGACAGACAGAACAGGAGGAAGGCAGGTAAATAGGAAAGCAGGATAGCCGGCAAGTAAGCAGTGTGTGTGAGAAAGTCAGGATATAACATGAACAGCACAAGAGAAGAGGTAGGTGCTATAGCTACATTCAACCAGAATAATAATGATTAATTTTGTCGTGGACAGGCAGCCTGTTTATATATGCCTATATATGTGTATATATAGGCATTGTATGTACTAGCTCTATCTATATATTGATCCATTAATGTAACATCACTTGTATGTATGTACCTTACCTGAATAAACATATTTATTTATTTATGTACGTTAGGCTTATGTCTAAGTCCTCCCCCCCCCTTGAAGGTCAAACTATTGACCCTCCCCAGAATACAACCCCCGCAACAAGCTTACTAACTACCGGTAACTATTAGTACCTGTTTAATCCTAGGTGAACAGGAGTTTTAGGTGATAGGAAACGTGTCTAAGTATGGGATATGGCCAGTGGGTGGATGGTCTCTTTTTGTATATATTCTCTCTGACCTATTTGCTCTCATTTCTTCTTTGATGGTTCCCTCTCCAAAGAAGATGGGAAATTGACTGCTTATAATGATATATATTGAGCTTATGGTTCAGGTTGAAAATGAATCTGTATGAATGCATATATAGTAATGCCTTAATGTATACAAGAGAAATACACTTCAGTATACCATACAATTTTACAGAAAACTGAAACCATTCTTGATGTTCCATTTTCTATGGTGAACCTCCAGTAGAGTATGGACCTGCCCAGCGCGTTCTTGGAGAGCGGACCTTATCCAAGAACGCGTAGCTCTTTTAGGATTATTCCTAGCGTCATTCTGGATTATTATTATTATTATTATATAATATTATTATTCCTTAGGATTATTCCTAGCGTCATCCTGGATAATGAAGCCCAACCCAACCCTAGGTATTGTGGATAGGGATATATACGCTTTGCGTAATAGTGTCTTTAGGCATTGTATGTACTAGCTCTACCTATAAGTCAACCAATCCTTGTAAGAATTTATTGTATGTATGTACCTTACCTAAATAAAATTGTATTGTATTGTATTGTATACCTACGGGTACATCATAGCACATGAAGACGTAATTGATCTGTAAAACCGTATCAAATATATTCACAACCCTTAGGGTAGGTTTAACCTCATTATTGAGACACTTCTCGTAATATTCTTGAGAAAGTGTTGCGCGTTCTCGGATTCTCTTTATTCTTCATATTCGCGCTTTTAGGAGCTGCTGATGTTGATGTTTCTAGGATGTGATGATGTTGATGTCTCCAGGATTTGATGATGCAAATCCCTGTCTATTATTGCCCGAAACGCTTTGCGTAAGAGTGGCTTTAGGCATTGATCAGTCCAGCAACCAGGAGGCCTGGTCGATGACCGGGCCGCGGGGACGCTAAGCCCCGGAAGCACCTCAAGGTAACCTCAAGGTAAGGTTGTATATACTAGCTCTATCTATAAATCCATCAATGTTTGTATCTCACCTTGTATGTATGTACTTTACCTGAATAAACATTTGATTTGATTAGTTGAACTATCCACCCTCGATCACCGACGGTATCTAGCATCTTTTAATTGTTAATCATTGATAAAATAACATCTTAGCAATTTTTAGTTTGCTATTTCCGTGGCGAAGTGGAAATAAATTCGCCCGGCGTTTCGCGAGCGCTTTGGCCTGGGTTCGTATCCTGATCGGAAGCCAATCCTTAACTATAGCTTCTGTTCACCCATCAGTGAATGGGTACCTGGTTGTTAAACGATTTGGCGGGTCGTATTCCGGGGAACAATTAGGATTAATGACCTGCCTGAAAGGCTCCACGTGCTGGTGGCTGAGCAAGAATGTAAAAACATTTGTATATATATATAAATAAAAAATAAAATGTTAGATATGCGGTGACAATTGAATCTTTCTTTATTATGCACCCCATACACATCCCGTGGGCGATGGTTGAAAGGGTTACGGAGGCACATACACATAATTTAGGGAGCCGGTCGGCCGAGCGGACAGCAGGCTGGACTTGTGATCCTGTGGTCCTGGGTTCGATCCCAGGCGCCGGCGAGAAATAATGGGCAGAGTTTCTTTCACCCTATGCCCCTGTTACCTAGCAGTAAAATAGGTACCTGGGTGTTAGTCAGCTGTCACGGGCTGCTTCCTCGGGGTGGAGGGTTGGTCGAGGACCGGGCCGCGGGGACACTAAAGCCCCGAAATCATCTCAAGATAACCTCAAGATAACTACAGAGGGTTACAGAGGCACATAATGGGTTCAGGAACTGAACCACGCAAAGTATACGAGTAGTTCTGCTGACAGAGTTTACATTTAGTCAAGTGTACATCTGCAGATGTTACATACTCCCAGAGGTACTTGTAGCCGAGCCTAAGCCTAGCAGTGGTAACATCTAGAAGTGTGACGAGCTGTTTTTATTTTTATTTATTTTATTATTTTCTACCACAGACGTGGCCAGACATTTACAATGCTAAACAGCATATATACATTTTCTTCTGACCTCGATGGACAGGGTTAGAGATGTGTTAAACATATAGTTCAAGGCTTTATTGAACAGTGACAAGCTGTGTAAGGCTCTTCTATACTCGTTTTCTGAACCGTTTTCTTTCATTGTGTGATCATATAGGTAGAGAGAATCGTTTGAGGGTTAACTATGTCAAACAGAAATGTTTCCTGGCCGTCCACTTGAATGTTATTATTTGATTACATTGTTATGTTCTAAAATCATTTTTACCTGGATATACATTTAGACAATTTTATACTATTTAAACAAATAATCTCCTCGTCTAAAGTAATAGATATAATCCGTACGAGTTTTAATAAATAATTATTAAGTATTGGCAAAAATACCTGTAACTCCTCGATAGAATTTAGTATATTGGAAGTCTAGTTACGGGCTATTTATCTCCGTGCCCGTAACTGATTAACATCAGGAAGAAAGAGACGTTTGGGCATGTTTACTTTCATCCTATACATTTGTTTACCTTGCATTTACACAAGTACCCACCCGGAAATTAGGCAACTGTTGTGGGTAGTATCCTGGGTAAGTAGTGTAGTTAGCGTAGGCCGTGGGGACCTCGATAGGCCCAAGTACAGGCTTCCTGTCCCCAACAACTAGAATTAATTTATTATAGATTATATGACCCCCGCCCCCACTCTCTCTCTCTCTCTCTCTCTCTCTCTCTCTCTCTCACTATTACTAATATTACTAAGGCAAGCAGAAGTAGGCACATTAACTTAATAAATCGAGACAATCCGTCTAAAAGACCTTCACTCTCCGTCGTCTGTATTTACCGTGTCAACTGTCAGATTTCCAGATAAATTATATTGTCTGGTAGTAAGGGGGTGTAGGGGAGGAAGGGAGGGGTAAAGAGGGAGAGAGGAAAGACTTGGGGAAGTGAACGGCGAGTCTTTGCCATAAATCTGGCCATTAATTTAGAATGCTTACCATGCTTACCAGGGGAGCCGGTCAACCGAGCGGGCAGCACGCTGGACTTGTGATCCTGTGGTCCTGGGTTCTATCCCAGGCGCCGGCGAGAAACAATGGGCAGTTTCTTTCACCCTATGCCCCTGTTACCTAGCAGTAACCTCAAGAAGATCCATCCCGTCCTACGTCATGAAAACAGTCAAATTAAAGTGTCCTCTCCTAACCTGCCAGTGGACCCAAAATAGAAAACGGGGCAGTACGTACGTCACTTTCGCTAGCCACTTCCATTTTCTAGTACGACGATTTTTGGTCTTATGTAACGCATACGATCGAAATGCGACGTTCTTTGTAAGAGGACTGGTTGAACTATCACATAATCTCTTTTGTTCTCCAGTACGAAGTTAGCGATCACTTTCGGTGCATACAGTAGGTTAATACTGAGCACTCAACCAGAGAATATTAAATATTTTACACTATAAAATTATTCATTTTCCCTCCAATATATACATTTCATCTGTCTTCTGTTGACAGGGATAGATATCTGTTGACCTCAGAGGTGTTTGAATTGCTTTTATAAGCTTAAGTTATAATAAAATCACATATACTATCATATATAATAGTATATGTGATTTGTATATGTAAATTTGCTGGTATTTAAGCCGTATCGAGACCTCTAAAACATCCCGTTGCTAAGTTCTTGCTAAAATAGTTCCATATACAATGGGTATAAATTGGATAAGTTTAGATTTAGGAAAGACTTGGGTAAATACTGGTTCGGTAACAGGGTTGTTGATTTGTGGAACCAATTACCGCTTAACGTGGTGGAGGTGGGGTCCCTCGATTGTTTCAAGCGCGGGTTGGACATGTATATGAGTGGGATTGGGTGGTTATAGATAGGAGCTGCCTCGTATGGGCCAATAGGCCTTCTGCAGTTACCTTTGTTCTTATGTTCTTATGTATGAACATCTCCACACATCATTCATCATAATACATATGCTCCAGCTTCTCACGTCTTCATGTATCTGTTAGAGCAGGAAGATTATCATCAAACATTCGTCTCACTATTATCTTTATCTCGCCTATTGAAACACCTTTATTAATATATATTCGTGTTGTGCTACAAGCTGTTTACACAAGAGTGTCAATATTATCCTACTGTGAGATGGTGCAAAGTTTGGTCCCACACGGCAGAGTCCTCGCACCGTTACTCTCTTTCATCTTCATAATAGAGATAAGACCCACAGTTTAGATTCACGTTATCTCTTGCTAACGCAATCAAAATAAGAATAAAAGTTACATGACCAGACCACACACTAGAAGGTGAAGGGACGACGACGTTTCGGTCCGTCCCGGACCATTCTCAAGTTGATTGTGATGAGGAATTTGTTGTTGTAGATTCAGCTACTCGGAACAAGTTCCTAGTAGCACGGGCTATGGTGAGCCCGTAACTTACCTGGCACAGGAACGGGGCAAGTAGCACGGGCTATGGTACCTGGTTGATACCTGGTTGATGGGGTTCTGGGAGTTCTTCTACTCCCCAAGCCCGGCCCGAGGCCAGGCTTGACTTGTGAGAGTTTGGTCCACCAGGCTGTTGCTTGGAGCGGCCCGCAGGCCCACATACCCACCACAGCCCGGTTGGTCCGGCACTCCTTGGAGGAATAAATCTAGTTTCCTCTTGAAGATGTCCACGGTTGTTCCGGCAATATTTCTTATGCTTGCTGGGAGGACGTTGAACAACCGCGGACCTCTGATGTTTATACAGTGTTCTCTGATTGTGCCTATGGCACCTCTGCTCTTCACTGGTTCTATTCTATGGTGAGCCCGTAACTTACCTGGCACAGGAGCGGTGCCTGTGTGTGATGAGGAAGTAGAGACAGGCAATAAATAGGGACGAGAGATGAGGAGCAAAGTAAGGTGTAGTAGAGGGGCTAGTAGTAGGAACTGCAGAGGGCCTACAAAGTTACCTTTGTGAAAGGCCCAGAAAAAATTACAGTTAACAAGATCTTTCAGTTGGTAACGGAAAACATTACGTACAACATTGATAAGTTCCGTTTACTTTACTTTGGAAAACAGTAGAACATAACAGGCGCACAGGATACAAAACAGGAAGAGGAAGGAAGGAAGAGAGGTCTTGCATTATGTCAGGAGACCTAACGTTAGAGAGCACATGAAAGCAAACAGAAACATCCAGGAAAATGATGGGGGTGGTTGCAGGCGACGAGTCATAATAACGTGGCTGAAGTGTGTTGACCAGACCACACACTAGATGGGGTGGTTAGTTGGAACATTCAAAACAGGGGCGCCACGTCAGTGGTGGTACTCTTCAGAGCGCTCGTACAAGCTTATGAACAAATCCACAAGGGCCGTGACGAGGATTCGAATCCTCGTCACGGCCCTTGTGGATTTGTTCATTTGATGCATCACGTTAGTGTGATCTCTGTGTGTCGTACTAGCTTGATTGCTGTTCGGTTCTCACATTCCCTCTCAGGGAGGCGAGATTGCAGAGCTAGAACATGTACAGAAATCTTTTAATATCCGTATAGAATCACTTACCACTTTAATACTGGGACCTCCTGAAAGCCCCCAAATCGTAGCCCTTGGAACGGAGATATTATAATATACACATGGAAGATACTGGACAATAAAAATGTTACCATACTGTCGTGAGATATATGGTAGGAAGTGTAAAAATAAATGCAGTGAAAAGTTGGGTTCTCAAAACCACAATTAGTGTAAACAACAGAGGTGAACGACTCCAAATCCTAATGTCACTGGAACAAAAGTGGAAGCTTTCTACAGGAAAGTTCACAAATTTCTACTTGAGCTACCGGAGCAACTTGGCTGTGATGGTTATATGGGCCTGCAGGCTTCGGAGATAAACAGCCTAACAGACCAGGTAATCACCAGGGAAAAAGCTGGCCTCAGGCCAGGCTGTGGGAGTAAAACTATCGAAATAGACCACAGACAACCTTCCCCAGCATGCCTCCCCTTCCACATGTTGCTCTTACTCCCCCCAACATACGTCCTCCAACATGCATCGTCTTCCACCAACATACGGTTCCAGAGTTCCATTTTCCTCTCGGTTCTCTCTAGTCTTCATTGGACAAAAAATGCTTCCTCCGTGTTGTCCTGGAAGGTAGCGGAAAAGCCCTCAGGCTCTTGAGGACCTGAAAGGGAAGAAAAGGAATGATAGCAACGAGAAAAGGATTGAGAGACTGGAGAAGAAAAACAGGAAATTAAAAAAAAAATGAGCAGAGGGGGGGAAATGAACAGGGGGGGGGGGGTTAAAATTACAGAAATTGAAATAAGTTTATTGAAGTAAAATACACACAATGAGGTAGCTCAAGCTATTCTCACCCCGTTCAGTACATCGTGTTAATACATACATAGACACACATCACAAACAATAAACATATTACCAAACATTCTGAGAGATAAACATATACATTTCAGGAGGAAAGGAAAGAAGATGGAAAGGGAATGAAAAGAGAAGGATGGTGTTAGAGGAAGAGCAAAAAAAACGAGGTACTGGAAACAGTGAAGGATGAGACAATGATAAAGAAGAGAAATGGGTGAAATGGGAAGAGTTGTGTTGTATTGCTTTTGAGACACGTGCTATGAGGGGAATTAAAAACCATTACCAGCATTATGTATGGTGTAGAAATATGATATGCCAACATACTGTGTGGTATAGCACTGTAATATGCCATCATACTGTGTGGTATAGGACTGTAATATGCCATCATACTGTGTGGTATAGCACTGTAATATGCCATCATACTGTGTGGTATAGGACTGTAATATGCCATCATACTGTGTGGTATAGCACTGTAATATGCCATCATACTGTGTGGTATAGGACTGTAATATGCCATCATACTGTGTGGTATAGCACTGTAATATGCCATCATACTGTGTGGTATAGCACTGTAATATGCCATCATACTGTGTGGTATAGCACTGTAATATGCCATCATACTGTGTGGTAAAGCACTGTAATATGCCATCATACTGTGTGGTATAGCACTGTAATATGCCATCATACTGTGTGGTAGTGCAGGCAGGGAGGCTACTGCGTGGTTGCCTTCCTGCGAGAAATACATGAATATTATTGTGTGGTGTTGGAAACCTGTAAGAGCGATGGGAGGAAGTGGTAGGGGAGCGGGTTCAGAGACAGCCAGACAATTGGTTGTAGATTGTAGGTTATGAGAGAGATTATTTATTTCGGTCTTCCGGGAAATGCCAGCCACGGCAGGATGTTCGAGGGAACTACCAGTGACCGTGAATTAGAGGAACCAGTGTGGATGCGGGTACACAGTGGTCAGAGAACCCTGGCGAGGGGGTAGGTGGCTTGTTAACCCAAAAGGTTAATGGCAATGTTATCACATCTAGTCCAGGACCCACAGCATGCAAACAGTACCCTTATTTACCCCCCCCCCCTGGGAGCCGGTCGGCCGAGCGGACAGCACGCTGGACTTGTGATCCTGTGGTCATGGGTTCGATCCCAGGCGCCGGCGAGAAACAATGGGCAGAGTTTCTTTCACCCTGTTACTTAGCAGTAAAATAGGTACCTGGGTGTTAGTCAGCTGTCACGGGCTGCTTCCTGGGGGTGGAGGCCTGGTCGAGGACCGGGCCGCGGGGACACTAAAAGCCCCGAAATCATCTCCAGATAACCCCCCAGACACTGCAGTAAGGAAGTGGTATGCCAGATAACTTGCTGCAGCACCTGGCCCAGGAGTCATAGCACGACACTTCTATATAAGAACATAAGAACAAAGATAACTGCAGAAGGCCTATTGGTCCATATGAGGCAGCTCCTATCTATAACCACCCAACCCACTCATATACATGTCCAACCCGCGCTTGAAAAATATCTGTGACAAAAGACGTCCGATTGTCTGTCCAAGGATGGAGGTCACATGTTAAGGGCTAGCCTCACTAAACTTTGTAGGATGACTGGTGGGTGGAGGGGGACAGTCATAGGCATGTCGAGGTTGGCCTCCATCCCTCCATTCGTGACGTCAGTGGACATGCAATATTCTGGGCCGAGTTCGTACAGTTTTATTACAGTTCATTATTAATAATGCATCCAGTGTTTGCCAGTGCAGGGGCCAGATTCACGAAGCAGTTACGCAAGTACTTAGGAACCTGTACATCTTTTCTCAATCTTTGGCGGCTTTGTTTACAATTATTAAACAGTTAATGAGCTCCGAAGCCCCAGGAGGCTGTTTATAACAATAATAACAGTTGAATGGGAAGTTTCCATGCTTGTAAACTGTTTAATAAATGTAACCAAAGCCGTCAAAGATTGAGGAAAAATGTATACGTTCGTAAGTGCTTGCGTAACTGCTTCGGGAATCTGGCCCCAGGTGTATGAGCAAGTGTATACATCTCATGAAGTGTAGTGTGTACACCTTCATGAGGTGTATGAGGAAGATCACCCTTCATGAGGTATATGAGGAAGATCACCCTTCATGAGGTATATGAGGACAAAGAGCTAGGATATGAGGGAGGAGCGAAGGGTCAGTGCTCAAACACTTGGACCATCGGGACTCAAACGCCGACTCTGTAAAAGGCGAAGACGCTGCTGGACCCGGTGGAAAGGCACCAGTTTTAAGATAAACGAGCTATCCAAGGCTCGTATATATTATCTCAAAGGCTCGTATATTTGTCTCGAACTAGCTAAGAGGAAAATGATATTGTTCTCAGCCTCTGGGAGTAATCGTCGAGGCCGGAAGCAATGAATGTAAATGACAAACTCCAGAAGCGGACGAAGGGAATGCAGAAAAAAATGGGACAGTTCATCCATTACAGATAAAGATATCAGACAAAGAAATAAAAAAGTGAAAGATTCTAACAAAATAGTATTTTCTTAAGAAAGATAAAGGAATGTGGAAGGAGGAGAGAGGGCGGGGAATAGAGGAGAACATCCCGTAAGAAATGGAAAGGAAGAGATTGCAAGTGATGAAGTGTAGAGGAAGAACCTGAGGAAATGGAGCGAGAGAGAGTGGGAGCCCGGCGCCGCGGTGCCGGCGGAGGAGTCAGCCAGCCAGCCAGCCAGCCACTGCCAGAGGAAGCCACCAAAGTTATGTCTCTCTCCCACAACTTGAAAGGACTGAATAGAAGAAGTTGGAAGGCATAAAGTGATAAATAGAGGAAGAGAAGGGACCAAACTGCGCATGGATGCAAGGGTCTGAGGCAGCACGGGTGTAGAGGAGGAACAAGGAATAACAAACCACCTGGAACAGTTATGATGTAGAGAACACTGAACAAAAAAGGTACATTAGAGAGATATACGTATTCAAGAAGCAACTAAGGTGAGTGACAAGGGGGAAGTCAGTGTTCGGCATCAACACGATAGATTCCCGGGACAAAATCATGGTCGCTAGAGTGAAAAATTCTCGAACTGAGTCAACCTGTATTAGCGACTTTAAATCAAGGGGAAAACTGGAGTGTGTGTAGGAGGAGAGTGACAGAGTGCCAGGCTGTGGGCGGGAGAAGGGAGTCTTGGATGCCAGCCAAGGGTAGGAAAGGGGATGTATCCTTGCTGGAGTATTATGGGATAAGGTGTAGTCAGGTGCGGCAAGGAGGCTGCTGGAGCCTGCATGTTACCAAGTGTTCCTTTGCCCTGCTGTAGGTGGTGTCTCATGCTGTAGGTGGTGTCTCATGCTGTAGGTGGTGTCTCGTGCTGTAGGTGGTGTCTCGTGCTGTAGGTGGTGTCTCATGCTGTAGGTGGTGTCTCGTGCTGTAGGTGGTGTCTCATGCTGTAGGTGGTGTCTCATGCTGTAGGTGGTGTCTCATGCTGTAGGTGGTGTCTCATGCTGTAGGTGGTGTCTCGTGCTGTAGGTGGTGTCTCATGCTGTAGGTGGTGTCTCATGCTGTAGGTGGTGTCTCGTGCTGTAGGTGGTGTCTCATGCTGTAGGTGGTGTCTCGTGCTGTAGGTGGTGTCTCATGCTGTAGGTGGTGTCTCATGCTGTAGGTGGTGTCTCATGCTGTAGGTGGTGTCTCATGCTGTAGGTGGTGTCTCGTGCTGTAGGTGGTGTCTCATGCTGTAGGTGGTGTCTCGTGCTGTAGGTGGTGTTTCGTGCTGTAGGTGGTGTCTCATGCTGTAGGTGGTGTCTCATGCTGTAGGTGGTGTCTCATGCTGTAGGTGGTGTCTCATGCTGTAGGTGGTGTCTCATGCTGTAGGTGGTGTCTCATGCTGTAGGTGGTGTCTCGTGCTGTAGGTGGTGTCTCATGCTGTAGGTGGTGTCTCATGCTGTAGGTGGTGTCTCGTGCTGTAGGTGGTGTCTCATGCTGTAGGTGGTGTCTCATGCTGTAGGTGGTGTCTCGTGCTGTAGGTGGTGTCTCATGCTGTAGGTGGTGTCTCGTGCTGTAGGTGGTGTCTCATGCTGTAGGTGGTGTCTCATGCTGTAGGTGGTGTCTCGTGCTGTAGGTGGTGTCTCATGCTGTAGGTGGTGTCTCATGCTGTAGGTGGTGTCTCATGCTGTAGGTGGTGTCTCGTGCTGTAGGTGGTGTCTCATGCTGTAGGTGGTGTCTCATGCTGTAGGTGGTGTCTCGTGCTGTAGGTGGTGTCTCATGCTGTAGGTGGTGTCTCATGCTGTAGGTGGTGTCTCATGCTGTAGGTGGTGTCTCATGCTGTAGGTGGTGTCTCATGCTGTAGGTGGTGTCTCGTGCTGTAGGTGGTGTCTCGTGCTGTAGGTGGTGTCTCGTGCTGTAGGTGGTGTCTCATGCTGTAGGTGGTGTCTCATGCTGTAGGTGGTGTCTCATGCTGTAGGTGGTGTCTCGTGCTGTAGGTGGTGTCTCATGCTGTAGGTGGTGTCTCATGCTGTAGGTGGTGTCTCATGCTGTAGGTGGTGTCTCATGGTGTAAGTGGTGTGGTGTACATTTTTAAAATGTTCATAATTCCCGTGATATAAGCGGTGTGTTACACCGTGGGATGGAGTGTCGTGCTGTACACCCTAAGGTGTTGCTGTGGACGTTGGCGCCCTCTACATCAGTGGAGGAAGTGCTGCTTTATTTTTGGGGAGGACGCGCCCTCAGGACGAAGGGTTATTGCCTCAAGCTGGGATGTATCCTGCCTCTGGGTGGTGGTGCGTAGAGACACGCCTCTATCCTGACGACACCAAGTCTAGCCTGCCGGGTATGCAATGAAGCCTGAGCCACTAAACCGCAATCTCCCTCTTTATGTGGTTTTTTGTTGTTATATAATAGTTTTTATGTTTATCTCTCGCTTATTATTCTGTCTGCTTGACTGAAACCTCCGAAGGTTGTCAAGATTTTGGTAAGTAACGTTGTCAAGATCAGACTCGTGGGGCGAACAAGTAGGCAACTCAAGGGAAGATCCATCAAGCGTACTTGTGCCGGTGAAGCAGAGAATTGGCTCGTCTCTGTGAGGCTCCACCAGTCTCTCCAGACATAATCTGAAGTGTTATTATTACATCCTTTCCTTCTGCATAATGTCCTTATAGCCGAGCTTGTTTGTTCCGCTTGCTTCCCGGGGACGCCAGGCGCCAGCTTATCCGCCCTTGCTAACCGCTGGATGCTACATAAAGTTACGTCTCCATCTAATGCTTGTCCCACTTGGTAAACCATAAAGTCTTCATTGTAAAGCCTATGGTAATAATCCCGACTTTATGAGGCTGTCGGAACCTCCGACTGCACGCGTCTTGTGACCGCCCGCGTCATCAGAAAGGCGCCGTCTCACTGATCACACAAAGCTGTTTGGATTACTTCAAACTTTGTTTTTAATCTGTGAAAATACATGTTATGAATATCGTAATATTTAACGATAAATCGTTACCTCGCTACAGAGCGCGCAATAGAGCCATCCAGTGAAGCTAGAGATTGGGGATCGAGCATCAGATCTGAACAAGACGAAACTCAGTGACAAAACGTTATCAAGTGGCTTGGAGGGATGGCAGCCCGTCCTCTTGTGCAGTTCTAGAGTCATAGTTACTCTTGAGTGTGCTGCAGGCTGCAAACTCCGGTCTATCACTCTACACAATGGAGCCTCTTTTCTATCACTATCTCCCAGCTAGCGTCGGCATTGAGGTATGAACATGATAGTTGTTTTGATTGGCAGACTATTGTGAAGATTACAGGAATTAGAGCTCATAAATTGCGTTCCTCAATGTTTCTGGCAGATCTTTGCACGGAACCCCACGCATACAAGCTGGATGCGGTTTATAGGAGTGGTCAAATGAGTCTCCGGGTTTTGTCTTCGCTTTACCGAAGTTGAACACGTGTGTAGGAATGAGGTAAACTGGTTACGTAAAGTAAATATTTGGGGTGTGAATTGAGGAAGGTAAAGTAGGGATGAGAAGTGAGGGGGAATGGTTTGGAGAGGGAGAGAAGCTTGTGTACATTAGACGGGGCTGAGGCACCTCGAGGGCCATGCTGTGGCTGTGTGTGGCCCGCACCACAAACAGTTCACTTGGTCAGTAAAGTTCTGAACTTTACTTGTAACTTCTCATAATACAGAGGGAAACAATTATAAACACTACGGCATGGGTCTACTCCTGTAATCACAAAAAATCTCTCTCTCTCTCTCTCTCTCTCTCTCTCTCTCTCTCTCTCTCTCTCTCTCTCTCTCTCTCTCTCTCTCTCTCTCTCTCTCTCTCTCTCTCTCTCTCTCTCACACACACACACACTCATACACCAAACACACACATACACACGTGTGCTAATGTGTTTGTGATGTGTGTATGTGATCTGCATTCACAACACACACATCTTCTTAATGTAACCTTAACCGAAAGCCTACGAATGTTCAGAGGGTTTACAAAAATACACTTCCTCCATTGTATCTTGTAAACCAAACATTTGTATCATGATTATTATTATTACAGAGAAAATTCACTGGGGCTGTGAGGAGAAGCGAACCCGCGACCAAGGTATTACCAGCCGCATACTATCCCACTGTACCACCATTGACGATAAAAGTGGTCGAGTATGAGTCTGGAAGTGCCTTGGTATTTATGAGGTATACCTTCAGAATATACCCCCCTTAGGTATACCTAAGGGGCCAGGGTGGGTCCCTTCTCCACCTTGGCTTTCCCGAGATTATAAAAACCATATTCTAACCGGCGTATTCAACCCGAAAACGTTTTAGATCGCTCCGAAAAGAGTGACGACAATGGCATGGTTCCAAGGTACTTTGAGAATTAAGAGTTTGTGAGATTTAAGAGTCTGTCGGACACTTGAACGGATGACTGGCTAGCTGGTTGGTCTAAGTGGCTGGCCAAAGTGGCTGGCCAAAGTGGCTGGCTGCTAGCTGAAGTGTTTGGTTGACTGGGTTACCTAATAGCTGATTGTCTTGATATCTAGTTTGCTTATTTGACTGAGTGGTTTGGTACGGTTAACTGACATGCTTCAGTGCCTGTCTGATTGGCTTGCTCGATTGATTGGTTTCATTAGTTGGCTTTCTTGGTTAGGCTTAGGTGGCTGCCTGATGTCATTGTTTTCGTTTTTTTTAATTAATTGGTTGATCTGGCTTGGGTGATTGTTCGACAGGCTTCCTGGTTGGCTTGTTTGGCTGGCAAGCCGACTAGGATGGTCGTGCGACGAGCTGGCTTGAGTGTCTGGCTGGCTTGAGTTTCTAACTGGCTTGCGTGTCTAACTGGCTTGCGTGTCTGGCTGGCTTGCGTGTCTAACTGGCTTGCGTGTCTAACTGGCTTGCGTGTCTAACTGGCTTGCGTGTCTAACTGGCTTGCGTGTCTAACTGGCTTGCGTGTCTAACTGGCTTGCGTGTCTAGCTCGGTGCGTGAATGTCTATATACCTGACTTCTTGCCACCCTCTCTGTCTGGGTTTTCGGCTGAGTGAATGCCTGCGAGAGTGCCTTCCAACCATCCTGCTCTCCTTAGCTCTTCGGTTGCCTGGATTTCTTGCTGGCTGGCTCCTCCTTACACAGGAAGGAATAAAGAGCCGAATTTGTTCCCATGTTCCGGCGACGAAGAAAAGATGGCAAGACGGACGACTTGCCAGGCAAGATTATCCAAAATTGAGGATTGTAGGAAGTAGATATGGGTTGCCATTCGCTAATCCACTCTCGTTGCCACCAGCCATGTATAAGCGTTAGTAAATATCCAGTGACGTATCTGTTGACATAATCTGATAAACGAATCTGCAGAGACTAGGTAAGGGTACAGAGTTACTCAGTAGTAGACATGTATGGCTTTATAACTGTATTAGTTAGATGGTTAGATGTATAGTCAAAGTTAAGTCTCTACAGATCCGTTTATGTGTAAATTAAATTTCTTAAATTTCAAGGTTGAAGTGAAAGAAATCACACACACACACACACACACACACACACACACACACACACACACACACACACTAGTTCCCTGCTATTAAGAAATATTTCCATAGTCTAAAAGCGATGAAGTTCTATAGTTATGGTGGCTATATTCCATAGCCACCATAACCGGAGCCAGCAGGAGTCCCTTGTGGGTGTGTAGGCGATGTTTACTCTCGTCTCTGGTTATCTTGCTGTTGTGCCGTGTTGCTCACCAGCTTGTTATCTTGCAGACCTTGTAAATATTGCCATTCCTATCTTATTATTCCCTCCACCTGCAGCTCATAATTCCTGGGCTGATTGGTAAATATAACTAGTATTCCAGTCTGTAAAACTCCTCATTAGATGCGAATGTTTGAATTTTGATAGTTAAAAGAAGGTTCAAAGCAAGCAAATAGAGAACAAATTAAGGACAAGCTAAATTTTGTAACGAGTGATGTTAGCAGCCAATGCTAAGATGAGCATGAGCAACAGCCAGCCTTGTAATGTCAGGCAATCTTATATGCACATAAAAAAATAACGATAGTGTTGATGTCAAATGGTGTGTTAATATTGGATGATGAATGTTGGGTGTAATCTTTCTAATAGGATGAGACATTCTTATCTCTTCAACGGTCATTCACCTTGTAATTGGTGTAATCGCTTTTCTCAATCGGACTGACGAGCCTCGCACTGGCTGCGTCATATGTAACTTTGCAAGGTGCTATCGAGACCAATGGTTTAAAAGCTAACCTTAGATTGGAAGCCTTGTACCTCTTTATGCTGGACTCAACCTAGAGGAGTGATATCGTTTGGAAGCGGATTGAGAACTAATAATGTGCAATGTATCTAGTGGGATCAGTAGTGACGGATTATAATTGTACAGGGGTTAATTCAGGGGTTCGATATTATAGTTAAATGATACCAGAATTGTTAGACAACATTATAGACTTATATTTCAATAAATGGGGGGGGGGGTATCACTGTACTTAGGGGTTGAGAAATAAGTTTACTGTTTAAGTTTCACACACAAAAAAAAAGTGTAGGTTCCCTGGACGAACTGTAACTGGTCCACGACTGTACAACAGTCAGCTCATCAGGGATTTAACGACACAGACAAAACTGTCTATTATCACTACATCAATAGTTGGAAAACATGCTGTATTCTTATGACATCCTTCTCACGCTTCAACTGATCAATAAACCTGCCAGTCTCCCCACCTCAATCCCCCCTTTCCCCCTAAATCCCATCAATTTTAATGTGCTTCCCAGAGCCAAACACCAGTCACCAACCCCATCAAAGCAACACACCAGGAAGAAACAGCATGAGCTTAACAGTAAGAATGTACACAATAAAGAGATGCCTACCACAACTACTATAAACTAATGTATACACACAAAGATGGGATTACATAGCGAATATACCCAGAGACTGAACACACAAAGATCAACCAGATGTAATTGAAATCGCACAAACTAAACTATTAGACGTCTTAACAAATGCAGTGTTCTATCAGACCTGCCGGATATTAATAATGGAGAGAGAAAGGGAATGAAGGAGAGAGGGAGACTGAAGAAGAAAAAAAATGAGGGAATGAAGAAGAAAGCAAGGCAGTGAGGGATAGTATGAAGGAGAGAATGAGGGAATAAACCAAGGTACACTCACGACGAGCAGCAGAGAGACACAAGTGACCTTTGATAGTCATGCATAATGGCTCAAGAAACATAACTTATATGACCCTCTTCTCTACTTGTTTCCATCCGTTATTTGCGTGTTGTCTTCTGCTTCAATGTCTCTCTCTCCTCACTCTCTGCCGGGGATATAATCGTGCCCATTAGTGTCTACCCGCCAAACACACCAAAACTACGTGTTACGGCCCTCTCGGGACGCAACGGGGTTCTTACTCTGATGTCGTTAGAGGAAGATATATATCCGACCCCAAGCCAGTAGAGGCTTTCAAGGATGCGATCCGTGACGCAAGTAACTTAAAGGGAGTAGGGAAAGAAAGCTAAGAACTTAATATAATATAATGTTCACCTTCACCGTTTAATATATATAATAAAAGAGTACACAAGGGGGAGGGGTATTAACACTTTACAAAGGGGATCAACACTGTAGTCTTCTGCTGGAGACTATGGATCCTCGAAGCTAGGTGCTGAGTCCGCGGTGCTTTCTTCGTGGCCTCAAGACGTGTCCTCTGAGAACGCCGAGTCTACCCTGGCCACAGGTCAGCCACAACACAGGTCCACTGGGGGCACCGTCGTGGAGGCCGTCAACCACACGTCCAGCAGGTCTGCTGGCAGGTACTGAGCCACCAAGGCTGGTACGGCCACTCCACGAACGATATAAGGGGTATGCCCTAGACAGGAGTCTCGTGTGATATCACCAATCACCCTCCTGTCCTCAATACCCCAGTGGATTATCGTCTCCAACCGTCGGTCCCGGGTAAATCCTGTCACTGCCACTCCACTGGCAGGCTTAACACACCACAGTGTTCTTCCGGGGGGACGACGTCACAAAAGCTGCAGCAAACTTCACTGTATGGAGACTGGCTGCCTCGGGTAGACTGACTCCACTTCCATCACAGTGGTCCCAGGTCGGCTCTGTAAGCAGGCACGTCATCAATAACCGGGACACTAATACACCACACTCACAGGCTCAGATACTAACGCCTGACGTATCCAGCCCATAGATGGCGCTGTCGTCGGAGCACCACCTCACCAGAGGCCAGGAGCGGCGGTGTTGAGCGCTGAACCAGACTGGAAACTGGTCCTCGAGGCCAGTACACGCTGTCCTCACTAGGTGTCGTCGTTCGTTTGGCGGGGGTTTCGGGAGCTGACCCACAGATGGCGTGTTTGTCACTGCTCCAGGCTCGGACGCTGAATCCGGGTCCGTAACACCTCCCCACCAAAAAGAATTTGGTTTGGGGTTCTATAAAAAACACAAACCAAATTAGCAGGGCGACACAACTCCAAATGGACTTACATGCTTTATAATCTGGGATGTCGAGGCTGTCACGTCTACAGAACTGTCCTAATTGCCATTTTCGGCACAACGGGAGCTTGCAGATAGAAGGCAATGATCTGCCTGACGTATTCTTCCACGTCTCCCACATCTCCACTGCGATGTCAAGCAGGGGCATCATTTCACACCTCTCTAGTAAGGATCCGTGTAGACACGATCTGGGGTGACTCGACACTTCTCTGCGTCGAGGCACCGATGACGGCTGATCACAGACGGCATTTCTGGTACCGGTCCGATGGTCCTTCAGGGAGACAGGAACCTGGAATACAGGGGTCTGATAATTCAGAGTGATAGCGACAATGGGCAAGTCAGTACTTACTATACACTCCTCTACTAGGTCCACACCTAGTTCCAACAGGGCTGCTTGCTCACCGAAGATGGCATTCGCTCTGCCCCCGTCAGGTCGACCAACGTTCCGTATAACGCTGTGTTGAGGCTCAGCAGTCACGCGGGGGGTGTCAACCTGTCGGAAACAGTCACTCACATTATCACATATCGTACCTCCTGTATCATCTATTACCTCCCAGGTCCCTTCTTCAACTGCAACACTTGCAGTGCAAATCTCTAATCCCAGGGACCTCTTCTCGATGTTCACGGGAGCCATCATCCTTCGGGTCGTCCACTGATCCTTACTGAGAACACAGAGAGCACATAGGAGAACAAAACAAAATACTGCTGAGAAACATGGGGTCAATTGAGGGATATGCTTCCCGAGCCAGTCATGTCCATAGCCGGCAACATCCACTAGCCTGGCTTGGACCGAAGAGGGCACTAGACCTTTTGAACACACCTCACATACCTCTGAAGTCTGGGGAATCTCTGGCTGGTTCAATACACGCTGTACCTTGCCATACCGCAAGTACACATCCGCCTTCGCTCCAGACTCGTTGGTATCTGTGGGTGCCTGCACACAAGGCCTCTCTTCGTGCTCAGGTACCTCTGCCTTCTTAACTTTATGTTCCTTGTCGAGAGAATCAGGAGACACTGCTAAATAACTGTCGATCTGCGGGTGAGAGGACAAATTAGACATGTTCAAATCCGGGTCTGTCTTTACCTGGACATTACCATTGCCTGTTACCTCAGACCGTGCTGTTCCGGTAGACTCGTCCGCAACCTTGGGAAGATTGATGCTCCAATCTGTCACCAAGTCGTTGGCTAGTACCACGTCAATCCCAGCCACAGGGAGGGTATCGACTACTGCCAACTCACATGTGCCGCTGAAATAAGGCGAATCAAGATGTACTGGCACTAAGGGGGCGATGTACTGCGTCCTAGGAAACCCAACCAGGATCACCTCTGGTCTCCCATCCACACTTACTCCCTCGGGTAACGAGCTCTTCACGATCAGGGACTGGGCTGCTCCACTATCTCTGAGCACTACAATTGATCTACCAGTATGATCACTCGTTACATACCCGGTTGAAGTGTGAGGGGCCAGCAAACTTGGTCCTTCCTGCGTCGTCGTAGACTGGTTTCCTACTGGTGATGTAACACAGCTCACCAACATCACCTCCCTTCGTGCGCTGCCACCTCTTCTACCTCGGCACCTAGCAGCTATGTGCCCTTTCTGCCCACAAGTCCAGCACACCATATTCCTCCTTGGACTAAGGTGTTTCGGACTACTAGGACTTGTTCTTCGGGGGCTACTTGGGGGCGTCTTCTTAGCGCTTCGTGTGACGGGTCTTTCTTCTTCTTCGTCGTGAGGTCTGTCAAACCGGCGCTGGTAATTCCTCGGGACGTACTTAGCAGACGGCCTATGAGTCAGGATGTACTCTTCAGCCATGGTGGCTGCTGCACTCAAGGTCTCCACCTGCTGCTCTTCTAAGTAGGTCTTGAGGTCTCCAGACAAACAATCCTTGAAGTCTTCGAGCAGAATCAGCTGTTCGAGGTCTTCCCTGGTCTCCACCTTCCGAGAGGCACACCATTCTTGAAAAAGTCGCTCCTTGATCGTGGCGAATTCGGTAAAAGTGTGCTCTGAGGTCTTCTTCAGGTTTCTGAACTTTTGCCTATAAGCCTCAGGTACCAATTGGTAAGCCATGAGCACAACTTTCTTCACCTTGTCATAATCGCTGGAGTCGTCAAGGGATAACGTAGAGTAGGCAATTTGGGCCTTCCCAGTCAAGACTGACTGTATCATGATGGCCCAATTCTCCCTTGGCCACTCCAAAGAGGCAGCGACTTTCTCGAAGGCTGCGAAGAACTTCGAAACTTCTCTCTCGTTGAATTTGGGGACCATTTTTATATTCCTTACCGGATCGAAACCGCTTACTCCAGTTTGTCTCTGTTCAGCGCCTAGTCGTAATACTTCTAGTTCATGTTGTCTCTGTCTTTCCTTTTCTTCTCTTTCTCGTTCTTCTCTCTCTCGTCTCTCTTCTAATTCTAGACGCCTCATCGCCAATTCCTTTTCTTTCATCTCCATTTCTTTATTTTTCATCTCCACTTCTTTATCTTTTAATTCTCGTTCTACTTCTAACTTCTTCCACTCTATCTCGCGATTGATCTCTAGGGCACGCATTTTGACGGTTAGGAAGCTGATATTAAGCTCACCTGCATCACTGTCAATGTCACTGCCCTTATCTTCCTTTTCCGTGGAAGCTATTTCCTCACCTTCCCTTGTACTAGGAGTCTCGCTTCCCTGTTTCTCTTCTGCCTTCAGGTGCCGGTGAACCTTGGACAAGATCTCCACACGGGAATCACTGGCACGGATCTTGATCTCCAGGTAGGCGCTCACTAGTACAAGTTCCGGTTTGCTCAGATATTTTAATCTGGCAAGACAATCTTCTCTGTTCAGAAAAGCCTGAACCTCGTCCAGATCGTCAATGGTAGCTTTGTCTGCCATTGTCACAGGTGGAACACTTAACGAGCACTTAACACACCGAGCACTGTTCTACGTCAATATTGCACTTTATCGCACCAAACACTGCACTTGCCAATATTGCACGTAATCACTTCGGGCACCGCACTACCCAATATTGCACTGAGTCCAAGCGAACATTTCGCTCTACAATATTGCACTAAATCACTGAGCACCGCACTAGTCAATATTGCACTTAATCGCTTAATCACAGCGAGCACCGCACTGCACAATATCGCACTTAGTCACTCTGAGCACCGCACAGGACGTATAACGTCACAATCGTCACACACAGGGGGAATTATATACAGGGATTACGCCACTTCACCACCCCTGTCAAACATACTTAACAAGGGGACGGATCCCGCTGGGGATGCCAATTATGTTACGGCCCTCTCGGGACGCAACGGGGTTCTTACTCTGATGTCGTTAGAGGAAGATATATATCCGACCCCAAGCCAGTAGAGGCTTTCAAGGGATGCGATCCGTGACGCAAGTAACTTAAAGGGAGTAGGGAAAGAAAGCTAAGAACTTAATATAATATAATGTTCACCTTCACCGTTTAATATATATAATAAAAGAGTACACAAGGGGGAGGGGTATTAACACTTTACAAAGGGGATCAACACTGTAGTCTTCTGCTGGAGACTATGGATCCTCGAAGCTAGGTGCTGAGTCCGCGGTGCTTTCTTCGTGGCCTCAAGACGTGTCCTCTGAGAACGCCGAATCTACCCTGGCCACAGGTCAGCCACAACACAGGTCCACTGGGGGCACCGTCGTGGAGGCCGTCAACCACACGTCCAGCAGGTCTGCTGGCAGGTACTGAGCCACCAAGGCTGGTACGGCCACTCCACGAACGATATAAGGGGTATGCCCTAGACAGGAGTCTCGTGTGATATCACCAATCACCCTCCTGTCCTCAATACCCCAGTGGATTATCGTCTCCAACCGTCGGTCCCGGGTAAATCCTGTCACTGCCACTCCACTGGCAGGCTTAACACACCACAGTGTTCTTCCGGGGGGACGACGTCACAAAAGCTGCAGCAAACTTCACTGTATGGAGACTGGCTGCCTCGGGTAGACTGACTCCACTTCCATCACAGTGGTCCCAGGTCGGCTCTGTAAGCAGGCACGTCATCAATAACCGGGACACTAATACACCACACTCACAGGCTCAGATACTAACGCCTGACGTATCCAGCCCATAGATGGCGCTGTCGTCGGAGCACCACCTCACCAGAGGCCAGGAGCGGCGGTGTTGAGCGCTGAACCAGACTGGAAACTGGTCCTCGAGGCCAGTACACGCTGTCCTCACTAGGTGTCGTCGTTCGTTTGGCGGGGGTTTCGGGAGCTGACCCACAGATGGCGTGTTTGTCACTGCTCCAGGCTCGGACGCTGAATCCGGGTCCGTAACACTACGACGTTGCTATAACGTTCGAACGCGTTTTAGCGCTTCCTAACCAGTTATAACAACCAATATATCAAGTTGTAACAACGTTCTAATACGTCATAAACACATTAAGCCAAGATGTAACAACTTTATTACAAGTTGTAACAAGCGGAAAATAGAGAAAGTTTCGCTTTGTGTTTCCTGGGTATAGTGCACTAAGCCAGGCATCTATAAACACCTTAGTAACGTGAGCGAGTACTGGTTGTAGCATCAGCCTTGGAGCTAATTGATGGTGATTGTTGGGATCATTGTTCCCACGGCCGGGTTCCTGAAGATGCTTCCTTGCTTGTGGCTTGGTGAGGCAATCAGGAGACCTGTTCGCGGGGGACAATGATCTCCTGAACCACCGCAAGACAAATGCTAGGTGAGTTTTTGTCTAACATTTAGCTCTGTTCTTGCTGGTTCATTCATCCCGTGACGTGAGAGTGTCAGAAATAATGAAACGTGTTCTTAAGAAGACACGACAAATTTCTGAAGCTTCTTATGATTTATTAACGTATACATCTATATGGGTTTCTAGTTTACGTTAACTAAAGACGTTGTTATTAATATAATATCTTGTCGTGTTTAGAGTTAGGATAAAACCGTCTAGTATTAACCTGGTGTGACGTGGCAAATAAATAAAGAATTAAAAGATAGTTATTACAGATTAGTCATATAAATTGAAGTTGGACAAATATTTAATGGTTTAGATTTCTATTTTTGCAGGGTTGGTGTTCGATCCCCTATGGTTCAACAACCCGTCCTCTCCAACTTTCACAACGTCACTGATATAAAAAATTGTCCGAGCCTAACCTAACCGAGGACCCACGAATAGAAAACAGAACACCATGTCAATTTTGTGAGCCATTATGAGTGAACCATCCCCGCGGCTGTCTCGGCTCCTAGTCCTCATGTCTCTCCCTAGTGTTACATAGTCATGTTCTAGCTCAGTCTCCCTCCTCACAGGCACAGAACGACTCAAAAAAACGCCGCTGAAAGGAAATAAGCAACCCACACACACACACACACACACACACACACACACACACACACACACACACACACACACACACACAGCCTCGTAGCCTGGTGATAGCGCGCAGGACTCGTAATTCTGTTGCACGGGTTCGATTCCCGCACGAGGCAGAAACAAATGGGCAAAGTTCCTTTCACTCTGAATGCCCCTGTTACCTAGCAGTAAATAGGTACCTGGGAGTTAGTCAGCTGTCACGGGCTGCTTCCTGGTGTGTGTGTGTGTGGTGTGGGGGAAAAAAAAGTAGTTAGTAAACAGTTGATTGACAGTTGAGAGGCGGGCCGAAAGAGCAAAGCTCAACCCCCGCAAAACATAACTAGGTGAATACACACACACACACACACACACACACACACACACACACACACACACACACACACACACACAAACTAAACTATTGTATTACACATGTGTGGGTTGAGTAAATTTTTCTACTCATAATATGCTTGTATTTTTTAGTTGGAAATTTGTAGGTAGAATATCATATTATAATAAGTATTGCTGTAATGTATGAGAATTGTTTCGGTCATATAGTTCACATTGTGTGTGTGTGGGAATGGTAATTGTCAGTCTGTTATAATATAGCCTTAGGGGGAGTGTGTGTGTGTGTGTGTGTGTGTGTGTGTGTGTGTGTGTGTGTGTGTGTGTGTGTGTGAGTACTCACCTATTTGTGCTTGCGGGGGTTGAGCTCTGGGGCTTTGGTCTGGCTGTGTGCGCGCGCGTGTGTGTGTGTGTGTGTGTGTGTGTGTGTGTGTGTGTGTGTGTGTGTGTGTGTGTGTGCGCGTGTGTGTGTGTGTGTGTGTGTGTGTGTGTGTGTGTGTGTGTGTTGCTATCTTTCAGCGCTCTTATTATTAGTATGTATTATTTATCGTGGAAGTGCATAAATACAGGCTCCTTCTAGTAACTTTTAATTATCATATCCGTTTTAACAATTGCTTCCTTGTCATTACAGGTGAGTGCGTTTAGCTGCTGACTGTTGCGGAGAGTGCTGGTGGTGAGCATACTGACCGTTATCTGTTGTGTATATTTTCACGTCCCCCCTTAACCCCCCCCCCATGCCAAGGAGGAGACCCCCCAGCACCTCGACAGAGGCCCCAACTGACTGTTGACACTCGAGGTGCTGGAGTAAGTATAGTTCTCGCTGCTCACACCTGGCCCTCACCCAGCTGAACCCGACACTATCCGGCTTGTGCGTCCCAAGGGCATCCCTGAACTGAAAACCTTTGTGCCAACACATATTTACACACTCGGTACTCCGCCTAGTGTGATCCCTTATAAAAACTATGCTCCATCGGGTCTCAAAGTTCCCTGCTGGACTCTTAAGTAACTCACTGAATACACCTTGATGTGAGCAGTCAGTTCTGTGATCGTGGGAATAGAATGGTGTTTTGCTTCTACAAGCTAAGGTCTGTAGAAGTAAAACACTTCCATCTGCACCACAGACAAGTTTACAATTAATAGTAGCCTCCTCCTGGTCCCCACAGTATTAATGATGTATGAAATAAGCACACTGTAGTCAGATAAGCATCACAGGTAAAGACTGGAGTAATGCAACTCCTTCCATATATAAATACATTAATTCTAGCTCTAAGATATGGCTGAATAAATAATATAGCAATAGCCTCGCAAGACAATTTAATTGCAGCTCAACTAGGCTATTGCACTAATACTGAGAATGCAACTACTGTAGTTCATTCACTCGCTTGATTTGCAATAATCATTGCAAGTTACTCTTTGTCATCCTTTACTGCACTCAGCTCCCCAGGCATAACTGAAATGCTTGTGACTGAAGTTAGACACAGACATAATTAAATAATTATTGATGGAGTTAGAGTTGGTCTCCTTTGGACTCCTTCCCATTTTGGTCTCTGAATGTATGATAGAACTGATGAGTTAGCCAAAACTTTCGCTCGTAAAGAGGTAATTGATTACCACCGTGGATTGCTTTGAGCAGCCTGAGGGCAGTAATATTCCGAGAACAAGAACAAAATCTAGTAGGCTTGAGGCAAAGTGAAATTCACAATTCCTCCATCTATCATCATTCTATTATGCAGAAAACCTGCACGTCTATGGATCATCCAATAAGGTTAGCAGACATCTAGATGTTACCACTACTAGACTTAGGCTCGGCTACAAGTCGTGGATTTCAAGATAACACTGTCAGTGGCGTCCAGAAATTATGTAAACACTACACACATCATTACTGCCGTCGTAATGATGTACTACCAGGATTGTTAACTAAGGCACAGGAAAATAGTGTTGTCAGACCACCAGCTGTTGCTAGAGGTGTGGCTAGGCTCTTCACACCCAGTCACATCCAGATACCACACTAAATTTTGCAATTGTCTGTACGTGGAGGCTGCCACGGGGTACGTGGAGGCTGCCACGGGGTACGTGGAGGCTGCCACGGGGTACGTGGAGGCTGCCACGGGGTACGTGGAGGCTGCCACGGGGTACGTGGAGGCTGCCACGGGGTACGTGGAGGCCGCCACGGGGTACGTGGAGGCTGCCACGGGGTACGTGGAGGCTGCCACGGGGTACGTAGAGGCTGCCACGGGGTACGTGGAGGCTGCCACGGGGTACGTGGAGGCTGCCACGGGGTACGTGGAGGCTGCCACGGGGTACGTGGAGGCTCACACGTCAACCTCAGAGAGTGTTTGTGTCGTCGGCGTCTAAAAATGATGATTGATTTTTGCAGGAAGGCAAAGGTCGGGTCGAGGAGGCAATTTGTACAGCCGGACACACGATACAATCCTCGCACTTAAGCCTCGCCTCACTCTCACACTCAGTCCTCACTCTCGCACTCAGCTCTCCCTCCCTGCCTCACTCTCACACTCAGTCCTCCCTCCGTGCACCAGGTGAGTGTGTAAGCGTGTGGCGGGAGTGCACTGTGCAGGGAGGCATTGTGTAGAGACAGGTATTGTGTGGAACCTGTGCGCTCTATGACGGGTGTAACCTATCATGGTGCGTCACAACGACACCCTGACACGCGGTGCTAGAGGTACTGGCCTCGTGGCCTCCAGTACGGGTAAGAGTAGGAAGTGTTACCGGTAAATAATAATGTTTTTGGTTTATATAGTTTGACCCTTTCCACGACCGCCCACAAGATGGGTATGGGGTGCATAATAAATGAACTAAACTAACTATCGTTTGGATAAGAATGGCTCAGAATTACTAATTTACGGTAGAAATTATGAGTTAGAGAAAACATATGCTCTTAAAGAGGAAATAGATTACTATCCTGCCCGAAACGCTTTGCTTAATAGTGGCTTTAGGCATTGTATGTACTAGTTCTATCTATAAATCCATCAACTTTTGTATCTTACCTTGTATGTATGTACCTTACCTGAATAAAAATTTATTTATTTATTATTTTATTTATTCTGGATTGGCTTTGAGCAGCCTGAGGGGAACAGTGTATTGGGGGACTGCAACAAAATGTAGTTGACTTGGGGCAAAGTGAAAGTCACACTAGTTACTCCATCTGTCATCATTCGAGTATTTAGGAAGAAACGGCCGAATTCTGCCCGAAACGCTGTGCGTGTTAGTGGCTTTCCAAGAATGGTAAACAGCAATGTTATGCACTCTCACAAGCCCAATGTACATTCTCGTATATAGAAATCTTCTGGACGTTGCTACTGCTAGGCTTAGGCTCGACTACAGGTACCTCTTGGAGTCTGCGCCACCTGCTGATGTAGACTTGACTAAATGTAAACTCTGTCAGCAGAACTATTCGCATACATTGCGTCGCAATGTATGCGAAAGTGAAAAATCGCAGAAATCTGCGATAACTCTGTCATTGGTGTTTAACAAATGTGTAAGTACAGTACTTCATTGAAAATAATGTACTACCAGAAATCTTAGCCAAGTACGCAAAGTTTGCATACTGAACTACGTGCAAGTAGTTCCTGCACGTTATCTTGAGATCTTGAGGTTATCTTGAGATGATTTCGGGGCTTTTAGTGTCCCCGCGGCCCTGTCCTCGACCAGGTCTCCTGGTTGACGCGGCTGCTCGCAGCCTGACGTATGAGTCACAGCCTGCTTGATCAGGTTGATCGGGCATCCATCAGTCCTATACCTTCCTTCTCGGTCTTGCCTGTTACTGTCCATTCTTCCTGCACCTCTCCCATGTCCTCTACTTCCCTCCCTCCTATCCTTCTCCGGCCCTTTTCTGCGCTCCCTTCCTCCGTCGCACTGCTCCCTTGCGCTGTCAACCAATTCCCCCACTAAAGGCCGGCGTCCGCCCTACACCAACCCCATGTCCCCGGCCTCGTCCGGGTGTGCAGGTCATCTCCGGCAGCCCTCGGGGGCTTGCCTGGAGCAGGAGGTTGGAGTCCGTTTGATTCCGGGTCGACCCCTCCGTTCCTATCACCAGCAGTACTCCGTTATTCATGAAATCTGGACATAATAAAAAATTTTGTAATGTGTACTACACAAACACACACACACACACACACACACACACACACACACACACACACACACACACACACACACACACACACACAGTCTTCGTTGCATATCTTTGGACCTTTTGTAGTTTCTCCTTGTCCTTTTTCAAGCAAGGACAAGGAGAACCTTTAAAAGACGTGTGTGTGTGTGTGTGTGTGTGTGTGTGTGTGTGTGTGTGTGTGTGTGTGTGTGTGTGTGTGTGTGTGCTCGCCTTAGTAAGTACATATATATACACATAAATATAATCATTGTTATTGTTACGAACGTTGTAATTTTTCCAGCCTGTTTGATATTGGAAGTGATTAATAGTGAGGGGGACGTTGGCAGCTATTGCTCTAGTTAATAGATGGGGGTGTGTGTACTAGGGTGGTGGTGGTGCTCTCCTGTCTCTGTTTACCTGTCTCTGCTTACCTGTTCGTGCTTACCTGTCTTTCTTTATCTGATTGTTGTTACCTGATTATGGTTACCTGTCCGACCTTACTTGCTATGGCATTCTTGTCTGTGTTACCCGTCAGTAATTACCTAAGTGTAGTTACAGGATGAGAGCTACGCTCGTGGTGTCCCGTCTTCCCAGCACTCTTTGTCATATAACGCTTTGAAACTACTGCTCGCCTATCAGTGCTGGTCTGTCAATGTTGGCCAATTAAGAGCTTATCACCGTCTACGGAAGGGTTGAGATCTAGCAATATATGACCCGCCTTCAGGGGGGGTAGAAATAGCCGTAGCTACTCTATCCCTTTGAGATGTATTTCTTTCTTGTCTCAATAAACATACTTGAACTTGAACCAACCTTCAAGATTTTGTTTTATGTTCTAGCTTTCTCTTGTGTGCGGGCTGAAGGTCGTCGATGGTGCTGGTTTCCGTGACAAGGTCGTCACGAGAGGTCGTCATGCGTCACACAAGGTCGACATGCGTCACACAAGTCCGTCATGCGTCACACAAGGTCGACATGCGTCACACAAGGTCGACATGCGTCACACACGGTCGTCATGCGTCACACAAGGTCGCCATGCGTCACACAAGTCCGTCATGCGCCACACAAGTCCGTCATGCGCCACACAAGGTCGTCAGGCGTCACACAAGTCCGTCATGCGTCAAACAAGTCCGTCATGCGTCACACAAGATCGTCATGCGTCACACAAGGTCGTCATGCGTCACACAAGGTGGTTTCGCGTCACACAAGGTCGTCATGCGTCACACAAGGTCGTCATGCGTCACACAAGGTCGTCATGCGTCACACAAGTCCGTCATGCGCCACACAAGGTCGTCATGCGTCACACAAGGTCGTCATGCGTCACACAAGGTCGTCATGCGTCACACAAGTCCGTCATGCGCCACACAAGGTCGTCATGCGTCACACAAGGTCGTCAGGCGTCACACAAGGTCGTCATGCGTCACACAAGATCGTCATGCGTCACACAAGTCCGTCATGCGTCAAACAAGTCCGTCATGCGTCACACAAGATCGTCATGCGTCACACAAGGTCGTCATGCGTCACACAAGGTGGTTTCGCGTCACACAAGGTCGTCATGCGTCACACAAGGTCGTCATGCGTCACACAAGGTCGTCATGCGTCACACAAGGTCGTCATGCGTCACAGAGATACACTATGGTACGTTCCCTCCTCTCCCGACAGGTGGAGTGCGAGAGGTTACCAACTGAGCATTTTCCCGCGGCTATATTTAATTAAAAACTTTAATTATTTCACCCAATCTTGGCGTCAATGAACTTTGGGTCGGAGGGGGGGGGGGGGAAATAGACGGTGTTGCAAGGCAGGCTCATTGTTGCATAGAAGGATCCTTGTGTTGCATAGGAGGATCCTTGTGTTGCATAGGAGGATCCGTGTTGCATAAGAGGTTCCTTGTTGCACAACAGGCTTCTTGTTGGATCATACTCAAAGGGTTCTCTAAATGTTTACATTACCGCTCTCACTGTCCGCCAAAGAGTAACAGTTAGGTGAGAGGATTTGTGATGTGATGTTCAGTCCGGTTACTGAAAGTGTTCTCTGTTAATAACGCCTTGGCACTCGTACGCTCGTTTAAATTTAAATTTAAATTTTGCCCCGAGGGGCGAGTTTATTGGGCAGCGCCACTCATCTTGTGAGTGGACACACCGCCACAGCAGCAAGTACAACACTCCCCAATAGGAAGAAAACCAGCTGAGTTGTTCATCCTGTCACTTGTACCCAGACACAGCTGGGACTTGCTTAACAGTCTCAAGTGAACAGCTCCTCAAACAAGAAGATTAACATCTATCAACCCTTAAAAGCTTCCGTTATCTTGCGGGTGCAAAATGGGGAAATCTTTTAAGAACAGTATCAATATTTGACAAATAGTGTTTTCCTAACTCAAACAATGTGGGGTTTATTATTCTACACATATTCCTAATGTCTCTCAGGTGTTCACATTCACGTAGATCGTTCTTCTGTCTCCTCCTACGGCCGTTCGTCAGTGCACAGGTTTATCCCAAACAAAAGCGAGTTTAATTGTTTTTAAGAAGGTTTGCTACAACATGAATTAAGTGACAAGTATCATATTATGTATTCACCTAGTTGTATTCATCTAGTTGTATTTACCTAGTTGTGCTTGCGGGGGTTGAGCTCTGCTCTTTTGGCCCGCCTCTCAACTGTCAATCAATCGACTGTTACTGACTACTATTTCTTTCCACACCCGCACGCGCGCGCACACACACACACACACACACACACACACACACACACACACACACACACACACACACACACACACACACACAAGAAACAGCTCCGTAACAGCTGTCTGACTCCCAAGTACCTATTTACTGCAAGGTAACAGGTGTGTAGGTAAGTGTGTAAGTGTGCGGGGGAGTGTGTGTGTGTGTGTGTGCGGGGGCGGGTGTGTGCCCCAGACGAGGCCCTGGTGTGTGTGTGCGTGTGTGCGGGGGCGGGTGTGTGCCCCAGACAAGGCCCTGGTGTGTGTGTGTGTGTGCGCGGGGGCGGGTGTGTGCCCCAGACAAGGCCCTGGTGTGTGTGCGTGTGCGGGGGCGGGTGTGTGCCCCAGACGAGGCCCTGGTGTGTGTGTGTGTGTGTGTGCGTGTGCGGGGGCGGGTGTGTGCCCCAGACAAGGCCCTGGTGTGTGTGTGCGGGGGCGGGTGTGTGCCCCAGACAAGGCCCTGGTGTGTGTGTGTGTGCGTGTGCGGGGGCGGGTGTGTGCCCCAGACGAGGCCCTGGTGTGTGTGTGTGTGTGCGTGTGCGGGGGCGGGTGTGTGCCCCAGACAAGGCCCTGGTGTGTGTGTGCGGGGGCGGGTGTGTGCCCCAGACAAGGCCCTGGTGTGTGTGTGTGTGTGTGCGTGTGCGGGTGTGTGCCCCAGACAAGGCCCTGGTGTGTGTGTGTGTGTGTGTGCGTGTGCGGGGGCGGGTGTGTGCCCCAGACAAGGCCCTGGTGTGTGTGTGTGTGTGCGGGGGCGGGTGTGTGCCCCAGACAAGGCCCTGGTGTGTGTGTGTGTGTGTGCGGGGGCGGGTGTGTGCCCCAGACGAGGCCCTGGTGTGTGTGTGGTAGGCATTAAGCTCTTGGTTTATGAAAGTCCTGCACGGCGGACATGAAGACAAAATGCAACTTGGTACGTTTTCCAACTACGGCTCTAAGCTCAACTGAAGTGTTGCACGTCAGCTGAAGTGTTGCACGTCAGCTGAAGTGTTGCACGTCAGCTGAAGTGGAAATCAAAGTGAGAAACGTAAAGCAGGTGGGGAAGTGTATTCGTAACCGGAAGTTTGAAGAACCTGTCACCACTGTGTTATTAGCCAGGTGTGTGTGTGTGTGTGTGTGGTGATCATATATATATAAGAACATAAGAACATAAGAACAAAGGTAACTGCAGAAGGCCTATTGGCCCATACGAGGCAGCTCCTATTCTATAACCACCCAATCCCACTCATATACTTGTCCAACCCGTGCTTGAAACAATCGAGGGACCCCACCTCCACAATGTTACGCGGCAATTGGTTCCACAAATCAACAACCCTGTTACTGAACCAGTATTTACCCAAGTCTTTCCTAAATCTAAACTTATCCAATTTATATCCATTGTTTCGTGTTCTGTCCTGTGTTGATACTTTTAATACCCTATTAATATCCCCCCGGTTATGTCCATTCATCCACTTGTAAACCTCTATCATGTCACCCCTAACTCTTCGCCTTTCCAGTGAATGCAACTTAAGCTTTGTTAATCTTTCTTCATATGAAAGATTTCTAATTTGGGGAATTAACTTAGTCATCCTACGCTGGACACGTTCAAGTGAATTTATATCCATTCTATAATATGGCGACCAAAACTGAACTGCATAATCTAAATGGGGCCTAACTAGAGCAAGATATAGCTTGAGAACCACACCAGGTGTCTTGTTACTAACGCTGCGATTAATAAATCCAAGTGTCCGATTTGCCTTATTACGAACATTTATGCATTGATCCTTTTGTTTTAAATTCTTACTAATCATAACTCCCAGATCCCTTTCGCAATCCGACTTCGCAATCACAACACCATCTAGCTCGTATCTTGTAACTCTATCGTCATTACCTAACCTCAGAACTTTACATTTATCAGCATTAAACTGCATCTGCCAATCCTTTGACCATTTCAAAACCCTATCTAGATCAACTTGAAGTGATAGTGAGTCCTCCTCCGAATTAATTTCCCTACCGATTTTCGTATCATCGGCAAATTTGCAAATGTTGCTACTCAAACCTGAATCTAAATCATTTATATATATTATAAACAACAGAGGTCCCAGGACAGAGCCTTGAGGCACTCCACTTACAACATTTTCCCACTCTGACTTGATTCCATTTATACTAACTCTCTGTTTCCTTTGGTATAGCCATGCCCTAATCCAGCTTAATATAGCACCCCCAATACCATGAGACTCTATTTTTTTAATCAGTCTTTCATGTGGCACTGTATCAAAAGCTTTGCTAAAGTCAAGGTATACAACATCGCAATCCTTACCACTATCAACTGCCTCAACAATGCTAGAATAAAAAGATAACAAATTTGTTAAACATGAACGGCCATTTATAAAACCATGTTGCGACTCAATTATTAATTTATGTTTTTCAAGATGAAGACGAATTTTATTTGCTATTATAGATTCGAGTAACTTTCCCACAATAGACGTTAGGCTAATTGGTC
This sequence comes from Procambarus clarkii, assembly GCF_040958095.1. Lineage (NCBI taxonomy): Eukaryota > Metazoa > Arthropoda > Malacostraca > Decapoda > Cambaridae > Procambarus > Procambarus clarkii. The sequence goes on along the minus strand of NC_091190.1, from coordinate 12,109,388 downwards.
GATAGTTAGACGCAAGTGATCTATCTCCTTTCTTAAAAACTGGTATCACATTAGCAACTTTCCAAAACTCTGGCACTCTGCCTGACTCTATTGATTTATTAAATATGGTTGACAGTGGGTCACAAAGCTCCTCTATAAGCTCATAAGCTCCTCTATAAGCTCTATAAGCAAAGCTCTATATATATATATATATATATATATATATATATATATATATATATATATATATATATATATATATATATATATATATATATATATATATTAGTTGATTTTATACCCGCATTAGGTCAGGTGATAATACAATGAAGGTGAAAAACATGGGGGGGATACATAAGGGATAAACATAGGGGCTGCAGAAGGCTTATTGGCCCATACGAGGCATCTCCTATCTAAACACAAAGATTAATCCAGTGTAATTGGCCTGTTATGTTGGACATTGTCTTCTGTAAACAGAAGACAATGTCCAAAATAACAGGCCAATTACACTGGATTAATCTTTGTGTTTAGATAGGAGATGCCTCGTATGGGCCAATAAGCCTTCTGCAGCCCCTATGTTTATCCCTTATGTATCCCCCCCATGTTTTTCACCTTCATATATATATATATATAAGATTCTGCATCGAATCTTGTCATATCTTCGATATTCTCTTCCCACTTGGAAAGGAAGTTTAAAAATTAATTTCCCAAAGTTAATTTTACACTTTTAATGGGCCTGACGGGTTTTGCAAAGTTACAACTTAGCTTTATAACGTTGTAACTCCTTCGTTAATATATATACTTTCCGTTTACCAATCTGCAACAGGCACACATCTTGGCCATCCACCTTGACGCTCCAATCCTCACTATTTACAAGAATATTTTTAACACAGTGGAAAAAAACCAATATGACTCGCATGATCTGCACTGAGCAAGGTTACAGGGGCTAGCATGCAAGACACAGTGAAGGAAATAACAGGAGCCTTGCTTCAACCCCAGTGTCCAGCAGAGCGAGAACCTCGATTTCCACAGACCCAGAACCCTGACAGGTGCTTCGGTCACATGGAGCCACAGTATACCTCTGGAAGGATGGTTGACAGCTGGTGAGAGACTTTACACCTTTAGTGCTTGTCAGACAGGTGATGCTGCCAACGACAGGAAGGCTATACACATTGATACAGACTTGTATCAATGTGTATAGTGTATAAATGTGTATAAAGGGTCTCAAGATAGCATCTTGAGACCCTGTGTCCCTGGAGTCAATGTTGCACATCTCACAGATCATTCTGAACACCAAGTCGTCCTCCACAACTAGAGAATAATTACAAAATACAATATTCTTCAGAATGTAAGCTGCCTGTATTCTGTGATACGGTGTTGCATGCAGCCAAAGGTCAACAAAGATGAAAACCCTTTGGCCCTTCACCTTTATCCGTGTCCACTGCATAGAACCAAGAACCAAACACCAGAGCGAATAACACAGAGAGAGCTCTATCGAGTCGTCAAGGCAATTCAGCACCATCAAATAGTAAGAGAGAGAGAGAGAGAGAGAGAGAGAGAGGGAGAGAGAGAATTAGACATATCTTTCACTCTCGCTATAGTTTAGCAGAGGAGAAAATTAGATTGTAAGAGGGAATTAAGACGTGATTAGTTTTAAAGTCGCTCAGTGAATTCTTCGTAATACTTTAAATTAAAATATTTGAAGAAGTTGTGATGGTGAATGTTTTTCGTCATTATCTTCCTGGTGACCTGCCTCTACCAGTCCTTGGTGAGCTCCTTTCACTCTCTTAACACGAACAGTCCAACATCTTAACAGGGCTCGGTCGTAAGACCACTGTTATTCCTAATTTATGTGAACGACCAGCCCGAGGGAGTGAGCTCCTACATGTCAATGTGTGCAGATGACGCAAGTTGATGAGAATGGTAAAAACAGAGATTTGTTAAAAATACTGCAGGAGATTTCAGGAGGATCTTGACAGACTCCAGGAGTGGGAAAACAAATGGTTGTTGTTCTAGGATAATGAAGATAAGAAGGGGAGAAAGGAGACCAGGAGGTATCTACACCAAAAGTAGAAGCCAACTACAGGAATCTGAAAGAGAGAAAGTTTTTGGAATTGATATAGTTCCAACACTAACCCGGAGGCACACAAACTAAGCAACACTGACAGCATGTGTGATGTTGGCCAAATATATGAACATCGTTTAGAAACCTAAATTAAGGTGCCTTCAAGTCAGTCAACACAACATTTGTCAGACCAATATTTGAATATGTATGAACGGCATGGAATCCAATCCTTGTGAAGTATAAAACTAAAATTGAAAGGTACAGAGGTTTGGAACAAGATTGGTATCAGAGCTGAGAGGGTTAAGCTATGACGATAGCCAAATGGAACTAAATCTTATAACTCTAGAGGATAGAAGAAAAAGAGGAAATATGATTACAACATGAAAGATACTGAGGAGAATAGACAAAGTTGCCAATGATAGCCTCTTCAAATTGAAAGAAACTAAACCAAAGAACACTGGTGGAAGCTGGAAACGCAAATAAGCCAAAAGAATGTAATGGTATACTCGTACCCTGTAGAGGTAGTCAATAAGTGGAATGCAGTGAACAAAGTTGTGTAGGTCGCCTCCATCTACAAATTTGAGGCCAGACTCGACAAGGCATTTGAGTGTCATAATAGTTAAATTGTACAACAAGGCCGGTGAGCGGGGCGTGAAGAGCTGGAGCACCACTCCCTCGGAGACACTGATACCTTACCTTGAGGTGCTTCCGGGGCTTAGCGTTCCCGCGGCCCGGTCGTCGACCAGGCCTCCTGGTTGCTGGACTGATCAACCAGGCTGTTATAGGCAAGGCCGCCAACATGCTCCCTCACCACCACCACGACCACACTGTAGCTTACTGATGCTCTCCACCACCACTACACTGCTCTCCACCACTACCACCAGCCCTTCACCTGTACACAGTTTACCACAGAACATTTCACCGCAGGCAATTTCAACTTTAGGCATTTTCCACTACCATTCTCTGGGTTTGACTACACCATACTGTTATCAACTTTATGTATGGTGCTCCCGCAACAACTTTCCTCGTCACCACCACTATACTTACTATACTTCCTCACCATAACTATACTTCCTCACTATACTTACTATACTTCCTCACCATAACTATACTTTCTCACCACTATGCCCAGTCTTTCCTTGGCATGGCTGGCATAATTTAAATTGATGTCATCAGTCTAAGGTGTGTGACAAGTGCTTGTTAATGATGTTACATTACTCATTAATCCATTATATGGTGCCTGTCCTGCACCATCCGAGTCACCATCATTATTATCCACGCCTCCGTCAGCGCCACCATCCCAGTCACCATCATTATTATCCACGCCTCCGTCAGCGGCACCATCGCACTAGCATGATCTATGTGCGCCTGCGAGCAGCAAACAGCAATAGACAAGTGAACCACAGCCAAGGTCTCATGGTTACCTCTTGTTCTTCTCTCGTTGTGTTTGTCATGTCTTTTGGTAATTGACAGTTTGGCTTTTCGGAATGTATTTAGGATATGTTTTCGTGTATATTGTATTATCATACATTACGATATACTAGTCACTCTTCACCTCATGTATATAGATATACGTTAATCATACTATGTATAGGATGACACCTCATGTCATCCTATACATAGTATGATTTACGTATGTCTATATTGTTGTAGAAACCATGTATAGTCAACTACTGTATTTCAAATTTAACTCTATCCAGATGTCTTTTGGAAGACTGGAGTATACCTGGAATGTACCTGGAATGGGTTCCAGGAATTGTTCTACTCTCCAAGCCCCGCCTGGGGCTCCGGTTTGTCTTGCGAGAACTTGATCTAAGAGCCTGTTATTGGAAGCTGTTCGCAGGCCCACACACCCTTCAGCAGACACAGATCATTGTTTCTTTGCCCCATTGTATTGAAATATTGATAATACTCATCTTAAGAATCTAAAAATCTAAAAATCTAAATTGTGGAGAAGGAATAAATTAAATACAACTTTTTCGGGGATTAGATATATAGAATTTAGTTTACTGTTATTACGTTGCCATAAATAATAAGTAGGTAAACAGTTTACAAGTATATGAACAATGGATATATATACACACAGAAAGGTGTACCTTGCTACACTGGGAATTTTAATTTAGTCCTGGACTATATTCTGGCCTAAAGTGTATCTGCTGGTTGGTCAGTAAGGTAATGTGGTGGCCTTAATACACCTGTAGAGGTTGATAGACCTTATAGTCCAACACCAGACCAAGCCGGCGACAGGAACCCACGGGACTCGAAGCCCTGAGACACGAAGCTACGAGGACACGAACCCACGGGACACGAAGCTACGGGGACACGAACCCACGGGACACGAACCCTCGGGACACGAACCCACGGGACACGAAGCCCTGAGACACGAAGCTACGAGGACACGAACCCACGGGACACGAAGCTACGGGGACACGAACCCACGGGACACGAACCCTCGGGACACGAACCCACGGGACACGAAGCCCTGAGACACGAAGCTACGAGGACACGAACCCACGGGACACGAAGCTACGGGGACACGAACCCACGGGACACGAACCCACGGGACACGAACCCACGGGACACGAACCCACGGGACACGAACCCACGGGACACGAACCCACGGGACACGAACCCACGGGACACGAAAGCAGGAGTGAAAAGGACCTCTTAACTCCACCGGTGGAATGCTTTAGACTTTAAGGTTTAGATCCAAGGGCAAAAGGCTGGTGTTTGGGAGGTTGAGTGTGTGAGAGAGACTCATAGATCTTACTGGGTACCCTGCCCCAGCCACACCAGCTATCACCGCACGGCCGCACAGCCCCTCAGATATCGGTGGAGTATTGATCCAACTCTCTGTTGGGGAAGGCTAACGAATCCCGTTTCCCCATCTCCACCCTTCCTCGGCCCCCTGCCTTCTTTTCCCCTCTCCAGTTCCTTCCTGCTCGACCCTTCCACATTCCCCACTCTCCTCTCCTTTTCTCGTTCGTCCCTTATCCTTGGAGAAGCTTGTGGCCTGCAGTGTTGATGAAACGGGGAATCTGGGAACGCCCTTTGCTTAAACAGGAGGTGAGTTAGGCAGCGCCACCTTGTCAACAGGAGTGAAATGTAGAACGTCCTTCGCCAACAGAAGTAAAGAGCTTCCCCTTTTGCAAACAGAAGTGAACTAAAGAACACATTCACAGAAGTGAACTAGAGAACACCTTCACAGACAGAAGTGAACTACAGAACACACAAATAGATTATTCGGAAACGAGAATAATCTGATGAACACTTTTTCATAAACCAGAGTGAACTATGCTCCTTCCTGATAGTAAACTAGGGATCTCACCATTAGCAACAATGGGGGGGGGGGAGCCGCCCCCCCACCCACGTGGACTCATTAATGGTCTCACAGGAATACTGAAATCATTTCCTCTTCCTGTGATAAACACAGATATGTCGTCTTCAGCGCTCGACGACCAGTTCTTTATCAGAGAACGGACTGTCACTCATGCCGAGATGGAAATTGAACGTAATGGTAGTTAGAAGCGGTCTGCGATCGTTAATGGTCAGTCTATGTAGCAGATAACAGCGTGATATCAGTATGCTGTTACCTGGTGGCGTTACCAACAGGTAACGTAAATATTTCATTACTTATTAAATATCGAATATAATAAATAGGTAATGATGACCACACCAGAAGATGGAGGCAGCGACGTTTCGGTCCGTCCTGGACCACAATCGGCTTGATAATGGTCCAGCACGGACCGAAACGTCGTCGTATCTTCATATTCGGATGTGTGGCTCGGCCATCATATCTTCAGCCACGTTATTGTGATTCAGGAACAGCGCCAAACCACTTGGAACGTCGGGGATTGAACGCCGACCTGCATGAAGTGAGTACAGCTTGATCAACACACAAAATAACCCTCTCCTCCCCGTTATTAAATATAACTTAGCATTATTTTTAAAGAGAATTAGTGCAATTTCTACCTTTTTTATAATGCATATTTACTATAAAAAAGAGGGTGGGGGGGGGGGGGGTCAGAGAGCTATTGAGGTTCTCCGTAAGTGTTACAACTTTAAGTTGCGTGTTCACTAGTTTTTCATGGGAGTTATTCGGAGAAGTTCGATTGCAAGACTTATTACCTCTGAAGACTATGCAGAATGGCAAGAAGAGACATGAATTCTCTTAGGAAATTACTTTTAACCTGCTTTCTCAAAAATTCCATTACTTATAGGCATTTTGTTGTTTTTTTAGGAAACTGGGATTTTTTTTTAATGTAAAACCTTGATTTTTAATTTACATAAATGGATGAATGTGTGTGTGTGTGTGTGTGTGTGTGTGTGTGTTTAGGTTTCTAGTATTATTTCATTGATGAATTTTTTTTCCTAGTGTTGTGTAGGAGGGTGTAATATTTGAAGGGTTGGCCAGGGTTAACAGCACCGTTCATCTGGTTCACCCAACGCTCTCTAATTTGATACAGCCTTGTAAGGGCACACGTAAATCTTGCTAAGTGGCGACCTCTGACGTGGCTGGAGTGAGGTTTACCATCAGTGTGTCAATGATCACCTCTGGTGTAATGGAACGGTGGGTAGCCTCCTACCTGTTTGGGGGGAGCCTACCACCTGTTGGGGGAGCCTACCACCTGTTGGGGGAGCTTCTCACCTGTTTGGGGAGCCTCTCATCTGTTGGGGGAGCCTACCACCTGTTTTGGGGAGCCTTCCACCTGTTTGGGGGAGCCTCCCACCTGTTGGGGAGCCTTCCACCTGTTGGGGGAGCCTCTCACCTGTTGGGGCGCCTCCGCCACAACGGTGCAAGTTGCAAAAACTGTTGGAGGTGTACCATTGAAAAATTACATGGAAAATTAAATTGCATAATTTAATAATAAATCATTTTTATTAATTATATTAAATTACTCTTCCACCTCGGAAGAGTACGATTTAAGACCTCAAAAACGTAAGTTATTATCTTCGTTATCTCTACTCTGTAAATAAACGTAATCAAAACCTATCTTATCCAATCCTAATCTAACTTAAAGTGACTGGTCCAGACGCAACTCAACCTAATTAATCCTACTCTAACCAAACGTAATCCAACCCAACCCAACCTAAGGAAAGTAAGATATAAAATGTTGTGTTTTATATATGGTCTGGACGAGGAGACGGTCGGCCGAGCGGACAGCACGCTGGACTTGTGATCCTGTGGTCCTGGGTTCGGCGAGAAACAATGGGCAGAGTTTCTTTCACCCTATGTCCCTGTTACCTAGCAGTAAAATAGGTACCTGGGTGCTAGTCAGCTGTCATGGGCTGCTTCCTGGGGGTGGAGGCCTGTCGAGGACCGGGCCGCGGGGACACTAAAGCCCCGAAATCATCTCAAGATAACCTCAAGATGGACGAGGTGTGTGACGTCACTGTGAGGTTATAACGTCCAAACTGGAAGAGGTTTTAGACCCCACCTCTTTGAAACTGGTTTCTAAGTCCCTACCCTTATCCCCTTTTCTTATCGTCATTAAATTGTATTGCCTTATCATCTAAGGTGTGTATCACTTGTACCGGGTAGAGTACTGCCACTAGTCAGCTGAAAAAGTAGCAGTTCCTGTGCTGGTTTCTTGACATTATTAAGGACTTACTATCACATACAAATGGCCTGTTGACAGTCAATTTAAAATCCTGTCGACACCAGATCCGTGTTACATGAGCGGTGTGTGTTTAAAGCGAGTTTGGTCCGACTTCTGAACCTGTTTGATGATGTTCAGAGTGTGTGTGATGCAGACGCAACGCCCGACCAGTGCAGGACGGGTATATTTAACACATAGTTCGCGGAAAAACCACATGTGAAAAATAGAGAATGCTTAACGCGGTTTCGGCTAATTCGCCTTCATCAGAGCAAAGTAGAATGAAGAATATAGTACATATAGTACATATAGTACATATCATTGATTCTAATTCTTTGCCAACATTCATTCCACCTCTCCGTCACAATCGGCTCACAATTAGAAATTCCGGAGTCGAATCCCGGAGAGTTGTAGATATTGTAGATAACCTCGTTGTGTTCATAAACTATTTATTAAATCCAAACTTGCCGCCATGATTGAGAAAATACATATAGAGTTTTTGTAAAAGGACACGTTAATATTTGATGCATCCTGGACCTTGTCTCTTGGCCAGTACTAGCTAAAGCGACCAGTGCATCTAGAGTGAAGCGACCAGTGCATCTAGAGTGAAGCGACCAGTGCATCTAGAGTGAAGCGACCAGTGCATCTAGAGTGAAGCGACCAGTGCATCTAGAGTGACGCGACCAGTGCATCTAGAGTGAAGCGACCAGTGCATCTAGAGTGAAGCGACCAGTGCATCTAGAGTGAAGCGACCAGTGCATCTAGAGTGAAGCGACTAGTGCATCTGGAGTGAAGCGACCAGTGCATCTGGAGTGAAGCGACCAGTGCATCTAGAGTGAAGCGACCAGTGCATCTAGAGTGAAGCGACCAGTGCATCTAGAGTGACGCGACCAGTGCATCTGGAGTGAAGCGACCAGTGCATCTAGAGTGACGCGACCAGTGCATCTGGAGTGAAGCGACCAGTGCATCTAGAGTGACGCGACCAGTGCATCTGGAGTGAAGCGACCAGTGCATCTAGAGTGAAGCGACCAGTGCATCTAGAGTGAAGTGACCAGTGCATCTAGAGTGAAGCGACCAGTGCATCTAGAGTGAAGCGAGCAGTGCATCTAGAGTGAAGCGACCAGTGCATCTAGAGTGACGCGACCAGTGCATATTCTCCTCGCCGTAGTTTTGATGTTTATTAATAGGGGTGTGCGTGTGTTGAGTGGGGCTCGGGCAGCCGGTTGCGTGTGGAGGGGCTCGGTCAACCGGTTGCGTGCCGAATGGAGACTCCTGGACCACAAACCACCTGTTAATAGCACTTGGGTGTCATTAGTTAGTTAGTCATAATTGTCACTCATCGTGACCTTCAACTCATCATCCTCTTCTACCCCATGGGGAAAAGGGAGACTAAGGGAAAGGTCCCCTTGCCTTCCCTTTCATGCCCTCCTAATCCATTTCCCCTTTATCCATCCCAATAGGTAATTATCCGCAATTGTATTTTTAAGGGGGCCTGGAGAAAATAATGTCCGCTGTAAAGTGGTCCTCGGTCGACACAACTCTTCATCTGTTCGTCTATTCGACATTGCTTATCGACACGAGCAATTCTTAAAAATATGTGGATATTCTTAGAAACATGGGATATTCTTAGAAACATGGGATATTCTTAGAAACATGGGATATTCTTAGAAACATGGGATATTCTTAGAAATATGGGATATTCTTAGAAATATGGGATATTCTTAGAAACATGGGATATTCTAAGAAACATGGGATATTCTTAAAAGCATGGGGTATTCTTAGAAACATGGGATATTCTTGGAAGCAATGGGTATTCTTAGAAACATGGGATATTCTTAGAAACATTGGATATTCTTAGAAACATGGGGTATTCTTAGAGACATGAGATATTCTTAGAAGCATGGCATATTCTTAGAAGCATGGGGTATTCTCAGAAGCATGGGGTATTCTCAGAAGCATGGGATATTCTCAGAAGCATGGGGTATTCTTAGAAGCATGGGATATTCTCAGAAGCATGAGGTATTCTCATAAGCATGGGGTATTCTTAGAAGCATGGGATATTCTCAGAAGCATGGAGTATTCTCAGAAGCATCGGGTATTCTCAGAAGCATGGGGTATTCTTAGAAGCATGGGATATTCTCAGAAGCATGGAGTATTCTGAGAAGCATGGGGTATTCTCAGAAGCATGGGGTATTCTCAGAAGCATGGGGTATTCTCAGAAGCATGGGGTATTCTCAGAAGCATGGGGTATTCTTAGAAGCATGGAGTATTCTTAGAAGCATGGGGTATTCTCAGTAGCATGGGAGTATTCTCAGAAGCATGGGATATTCTCAGAAGCATGGGAGTATTCTTAGAAGCATGGGATATTCTCAGAAGCATGGGAGTATTCTTACAAACATTGGATATTCTTCGACGCATGGAATATTCTTAGAAACATGAGATATTCCACCTTCTTGACCACCTTTGAGGAAGTCAATCAACATCAGTAAACCACTAACAATATCACTTGCAATAACAGTGTATTCTCAGAGAAATACTTTACGTCGGCCGCAGTTCACTATTCAACCCAATACACGAAAAACACACGTACAGATTTTAATTTAATGGTTGTACTCGGTCTTGTTTCATCTTGGAGGCACCTGAGGGGAAGACTTATATGCTATCTAACCACGTGAACTGGTCGTTAGTGCGGTGCTCTTGCAAGTCTGCGCTCGATCTCCGATGGTCCTGGTGGTTGGGCACTGTTCCCTCATACCTTCTGCACATACCAGCTCCTTTTTATAAAAATAATCTACGAAATTATATAACTTTTTAATTTTTATTAAAGCACCAGTCGAATGTTTTTTGAGATGTCGATTTCTGCTTTAAATAATTTGTATAAAAATAATGTTTAACAAGAGCATGGGTCACCAGGCACCGGTAAATGTGCTTTATTTGATAAATTAAAAAGTTCATGAAGCTGAATCCTGTATCTATACTGCAAAATAATATGGTTGACAGTTGTTTCTGGAAGCTTTCTCGGTTTTCCAAGCTGTTATCCAGTTCCATGTCCTTGTCATGAGACTTGGCACCATGTCCTTACCAGGAGGAATGTCACTATGGCCTTGGCAGAATATGTCAAGCAGAAATTATTGTAATTTTGTCAAAGAAGCCTCCCCCTGTTCCCTACAAAATGTTCCTGATGCAAGGGTTCAGTTTGTCTCCTAGAATCTAAGCTCATAAGCAAGACTACATAGATAAAACCAAAAATCTTGAAGGGGAAAAGCCCTCCATCTCTCTTTGTCATTCCTTCCCTTCCTCCTTGTCTTTCCTCCCTTTCCTTCCTCCTTCTTCTCCCTCCTCCTCCTCATTCTTGTATACATCCCTCATGGGACCCGTCACCTGCCTGGAAAACTCCCGGTTCAATCCTGCACTTGCACCTCTCTAAGTCTTGCGGCTTTCCGCGATAAGAACTGATGTTTCTCTCGGGACAAAAACTAATCTAACCTTGGATTATATTCTTCAGAAGCTTCGGGTGTTTCATGTGCTGTCTGATCACTTCACTGTAACCCACACCTTTGGTTTACCTTCATGTAAACTGTATATCGTGTGCTTGTATGTAGGTCGGATCATTCCATTGTAAACCAGATCTCAGTAGTTCCTTTGTGTAAACTGTATATGTGCTTTCTCTAAGTCGGATCATTCCATTTCCTTTCTCAAGAATTATGTGTGGCTCTCGGAGTCTGACATGTTGTCGACCTAATATAGTTCAATTCATCTTTTCACCTAATACGTCTTATTTTGTACGCAATCGAACATTTCGTTAATGGGACTTAATGGTAAAAAATGAAAGCCCAATAATACTGACGTTTTCTATGCATCTGCCTCGATAGGTTAGGAGGGTTGCCTGGGTTCATACATTTCTGGTTAAGAAAAACAGTTACATTTTTGACGGAGTGGCAGAGAGAATGGTGAGTTACTAGTGAGGACGAGGTCACCCTCCGAGTGACCTGTCCACTCCGAAGCTGAGTGGACAGCGCTTCGGATTCGAAGTCCTGAGGTTCCGGGTTCGATCCCCGGTGGAGGCGGAGACAAATGGGCAAAAAGTCTCTTTCACCCTAATGCCCTTGTTACCTAGCAGTAAATAGGTCCCTGGGAGTTAGACAGCTGCTACGGGCAGCTTCCTGGGGGGCTTTGTAACAAAAAGGTGGCCTGGTCGAGGACCGGGCCGCGGGAACGCTAAGCCCCGAAATCATCTCAAGATAACGTCAAGAAGAAGGTGAGCTGCTCCACTTGCTCCATTAGCTGGTCCAAGCTCAGGTCTGTACATTTAAATTTAAATTTAAATTTTGCCCCGAGGGGCGAGTTTATTGGGCAGCGTCACTCATCCTGTGAGTGGACACACCGCCATAGCAGCATGTACAACACTCCCCAATAGGAAGAAAACCCGCTGGGTTGTTCACATATTTTTCTTGTTGGTAACATGTAAAAGACTTTTCACTCTGGTGATTCCCTGTTATTGTCATTTAACGGAGACCTGCTCGACGTTTTTCTAACTAGCGAGAAGTCAAAGCAACCAAGTGTGTGTACACAGCTATTTTGACCAGACCACACACTAGAAGGTGAAGGGACGACGACGTTTCGGTCCGTCCTGGACCATTCTCAAGTTATTGTGACTCATCGCCTGCATACACAGCTATTTTTTGCCTGCAGGATCTAGCTCTAGCTCTTGGACCCCGCTTTTCTAGATTTTTTGTGTATTCATCTAATCGTGCATGCGGGGGTTGAGTTTAGACTCTTTGGTCCCGCCTGTCAATCTACTGGTGTACAGGTTATTGAGCTTCTCAAACTCCATCATATCTACATTTGAAACTGTGCATGGAGTCAGCCTCCACCACATCACTGCCTAATGCATTCCATTTATTAACAATGACGCTGAAAAATGCCTTTCTAGTGTCTGTGGCTCATTTGGATACTCAGCTTTCACCAGAGTCCCCTTGTGCGTGTACCACCCGTGTTAAATAATCCATCCTTGTCTACCCTGTGAATTTCCATGATAATTTTGTATGGGGTGATCATGTCTCCCCGAGCTCTCCTGTCCTCCATCGACGCGAGTTACAATTCACGCAGTATGTGTGTCACCTAGTTGTATTCACCTAGTTATGTTTGCGGGGGTTAAGCTCTTCTCTTTCGGTGTGTGTGTGTGTGTGTATGTGTATATATGTGTGTGTACTCACCTCACCTATTTGTACTCGCCTATTTGTGCTTGCGGGGGTTGAGCTTTGGCTCTTTGGTCCCGCCTCTCAACTGTCAATCAACTGGTGTACAGATTCCTGAGCCTACTGGGCTCTATCATATGTGTGTATGTGTGTGTGTGTGTATGTGTGTGTGTGTGTGTGAGTGTGTGAGAGTGTGTGTGTATGTATGTTTGTGTGTGTGTGAGTGTGTGTATGTGTGTGTGGGTGCGGTAAACCAACCTGTTGAACCACTTCTCAAGCCCAACAGCTGCTGGCAATTCCGCCCCCATCCACGTCTCTCCCCTCACCACTCCCCTCTTACCCCCCTTCCCCCCCGCCCCTATCCCTCTCCTAACCATCTCCTTCACTCCCACAGAGATCAATTTAGAAGTTAAACAGAATAGGCGCCAATTTAAACATCTGGAGCGACCCCAAAATGGTGGGTAATGGCATCAGTATGAGGACTTGAGCTAGTGCAGCGGGATGTAAACAGGCACTGTAGTTGAGGCACTCCTGACCACCTGGCAACAGTGCCATAGGATTGCCGGGTGTGGAGCACGTGTGGAGCACGTGTGGAGCAGGGGTGGAGCTGGCTTGGAGTAAGAGTGATGATATGGAAGAAAGGCCTCCTCATATCATCCTACTTGGAAGAAAAGTAGGATGATATGAGGCTAAGGGCATGAGGGGCAGAGTTGAAGAGGAGGATGAGGGCAGAGTTGAAGAGGAGGATGAGGGCAGATAGAAGAGGAGGAGGAGGAAGAACAATGAAGAAAGGTCCTACTTGAAACTTGACGACTCGCCTCGACACTCTCTCACGTGTCCTCCACTCTTGACTGTGTTTCCTATTGCCTCCCACTCTCTCTGCCTCCTCCTCCTCCCCCCATTCTCTCTGCCCCCCCCCACCCCCACTCTCCGGGGCGCACCCCCCCCCCTAGTCTCTCTGACTCCCCCTATTCCCTGGTTGTGACCCACGTTGCCCCCAGAGACGGCTTGTTTATTGTGCTACCCATACTCACCCTGTGAGGGGTAGTTTATTACGCACCATAAGCACCACCACTATTATCTGCCTCTGTAACCCTTTGCAACACCGACTCACCGGATAGGTATGAGGTGCATAATAAATGACTAAAGTAACTCGCCACCAGTTACCTTAACCACCACCAACCATCGTCAACCACCACCAACCACCACCAACCATCGTCACCACCACCAACCACCACCAACCACCACCAACCACCACCAACCATCATTAACCACCACCACCAACCATCACCAACCATCATCAACCACCACCAACCACCACCAACCACCACCAACCACCACCAACCACCACCAACCATCATTAACCACCACCACCAACCATCACCAACCATCATCAACCATCACCAACCACCACCAACCATCATCAACCATGCCCTAGGGGCAAGGCATGCACTTAAGAGTGAGAGACACACTTGCAAACTTGGGGAGCGAAGGGTTAATTTATTTACGATTATGAATTAAGAGTGTGAAGATAAGTGCGAGGCTGGGCTCTGAGGAGGAGGTCGTCCACGAAACAATGCTCACTTTTGGAGAAAAAACTTAAATGGATACGGTTGGAGGTGGAGGAGGAGATTACGTGGAGAAGGAGTAGGAGATAGGCTCTTGTTTCATGTTGTAACTACTGTTTCTCCTCTGTTACTTTACCTGTTATTGTAGCTCTGTTATAATATGTGTTTCTAGAGCCGTAGCTACTGGGAGGTAATGTTACTTCTGGAGGTGTTGCTACCAGTACTTGTACCGTGGCTACCAGTACTTGTACCGTGGATACCAGTACTTGTACCGTGGCTACCAGTACTCGTACCGTGACTACCAGTACTCGTACCATGGCTACCAGTACTTGTACCGTGGCTACCAGTACTCGTACCGTGGCTACCAGTACTTGTACCGTGGCTACCAGTACTTGTATCGTGGCTACCAGTACTTGTACCGTGGCTACCAGTACTTGTACCGTGGCTACCAGTACTCGTACCGTGACTACCAGTACTCGTACCATGGCTACCAGTACTTGTACCGTGGCTACCAGTACTCGTACCGTGGCTACCAGTACTTGTACCGTGGCTACCAGTACTTGCACCGTGGCTACCAGTACCGTGGCTACTGCCGCTGCGGCCGCTGGAGCCTAGCAATAAACAACCAATTACTGTCAAAACTCCTCCACGTTTCTCGCAAATTGTCCACTAATCACATCCAGTTCACCCTCTTCCCCCACATTACTGTTTTATGAGTATACTCACACCAGCTTATTCATCCACACTCATCCCTAGCCTAATGTGAACTGATGTAGTTCACACCCAGCTTACTCATCCACACTCATTCTTGGCTAACCTCGCATTTTATTTTGTCTACAGTTGAAAGGTGATTGTTAACTGGTTGTATTGTTGAAGGGCGTGGAGTAGTTTGTGATTGGTCTGTATCTGATGTTCTCCTGGTAGAACTAGTCTCTTGGTGGTTGATGGGAGTTATATTGATTGGTTGTGGTGATTGGCGGTGTTTGTGGAAATCATTGGTGATAGTGGTGATTGGTGGCGGTTCTGATGATTGGTGGTGATTGGTGGCGGTTCTGATGATTGGTGGTGATTGGCGGGGGTTGTGAATATTATTGGTGATAGTGGTGATTGGTGGTGATTGGCGGGGGTTGTGAATATTATTGGTGATAGTGGTGATTGGTGGTGGTTGTGATGACTGGTGGTGGTGGTTGTGGAGATTGATGGCGGTTGTGGTTGTTATGAGGATTATTGGGGATTGTGCTTATTGGTGGTGGTTGTGATGATTGGTGGTGATTGTGAGTGGTTGTTATTGATGGTGCCAGTTTTTTATAGTGCTGATTATGATGGTGGTTAGATGATTGTGATGATAATCGTTACGATGATTACTGGTTGATGGTTGATGAGACTGGTTGGTATGATGGAGATCCTGGTTGTAATGGTGGTTATGGGCTATGCGATTGATGTTGTGGAGTGACTGGTTGTGAGAGTAGTGGTAGTGTAGCTGGTTGTAATAGTTGTGGTCTGGTTGTTTCCTTATATTTCTTGGACTCATTTTGGTGGTTTGTGGTAGTGGTGGTGGTGGTGGAGGTTGTGGTAGTGGTAGTGATGGTGGTGACTGCGGTCATCAGCCATGGACTTGACAACTAACTCCCAGTGACAAAGATTGACGGTCTGACAGCATCAACTCAAACTTCCCGACCTTCCATCTCCTCTCCCATCCACCCCCCCCCTACCTTTTCCACCCCGTCCCTTCCTCCTCTCCCTCTCTCACCGTGTCTCCAAACCCGCCACCCAGACCTCTGTTCCGCCCTCGTCAGTAAATGGTCGATATTCCTATATAAGTGTTTCGTTAAAGGGAATTTCATCCTTGGGCAGCGGCACTCATCCTGTGAGTCAACATAATGTCATATCAGAATGATCACTCATCCTGTGAGTCAACATAATGTCATATCAGCATGATCACTCATCCTGTGAGTCAACATAATGTCATATCAGCATGATCACTCATCCTGTGAGTCAACATAATGTCATATCAGCATGATCACTCATCCTGTGAGTCAACATAATGTCATATCAGCATGATCACTCATCCTGTGAGTCAACATAATGTCATATCAGCATGATCACTCATCCTGTGAGTCAACATAATGTCATATCAGAATGATCACTCATCCTGTGAGTCAACATAATGTCATATCAGCATGATCACTCATCCTGAGTCAACATAATGTCATATCAGCATGATCACTCATCCTGAGTCAACATAATGTCATATCAGCATGATCACTCATCCTGTGAGTCAACTTATCACAATAACAGCATGAACATTACCTCTCCACCACCCACAATAAGGAAGAAACCGCTTGATTGTTTACTAATTCACAAAGATATGCAACTTTAACTCAATAATGAGCGTGAGGTCGCTGGCACTTGAGTACAGACACCTTAACAACAACCCCAAACAACCACACAACACCGAGATAAGAATACAAGCACTTGGTCCGTATAAAGATTGAGCAAAGTAAAAATCATAACATGAGAAAATATTAAGGCCATACATTGGGATCGAACCCGTATCCCTCGACTCCCCCAAGCACATGCATTACCGACTGAACCATGATGAGCTAAAAGTAGTCCTGGTAATGATTGGGTGGTTTATGAGAACCATTTTTACACGTCATTTACACGTCTGTAAAAAAAAATATGCGTCTTCTTAGGTATGAAGAAGGGTTGCGGGTTCACAGGAACTCATCCATAGCAACATAAATCCAGCACTAATGCCGCTTCAACAGAAACAAAGAGTACCATCACTCACCGATGTCACTCACTGCTGATGCTGCTGGCTCATACACTGCTCATTGATATACATCACTCTGCCATTAATTGTACCGCTCCATTTAGTCGCGTGTGAGAATGCATTTAATGAGGCGACCAACAACGCCGCGAATTCTCTTGGCGTCTGCGTCTATTGGCAGTACTGAGGCACGGCTCGCGGTGGAGGTCCGCGTCCCACACGAGCCAACCCGTTCTCGCACTTTCTTACTGTCAATATTGACTTATTAAATACGTGCATATGTGACATACTAAACATACTAGTTTACCTTGAAAAGCTTCATAGAAAACACCGACCTTACCTAATCTTCTTAGTATGTTAAGATAAGCATCTTATTGCTTCGTAATTACAATTATTACTTAACCTATACCTATAATAGGTTAAATAATAATTGTAATTACGAATTATTACTTAATTACTTAATTACAATTATTACTTAACCTATACCTATAATAGGTTAAGTAATAATTGTAATTACGAAGCAATAAGATGCTTAGCTTAACATACTAAGAAGATTAGGTAAGGTCGGTGTTTTCTATGAAGCTTTTCAAGGTAAACTAGTATATTTAGTATGTCACATATGGACGTATTTAATAAGTCAATATTGACTATACGAAAGTGCGAGAACGGGTTGCACGAGCACATTCTCGCGGAGTCGTGTATAACTTGCTGACAGGTCGGTGGTAGATGGTAACGCATGCGCTAGATTTTATATTCTGTATGACAACTCTTCCCTCTACTGCAGTATTCTTCACTAAAAAGTTTTCTCTGTCATTCACTGCGCTACAGCCACACGAGACTAGAGTGAAGCGAGCAATTTACACGTTGAATAATAAAGGCTCTACTGCTGTGCGAGAAAAATGTTAAAATGAATTGGGAAAGCGATGTTAAACGAGACATTAACATTCATCTGTACTAACGCT
Source organism: Procambarus clarkii (assembly GCF_040958095.1). Lineage (NCBI taxonomy): Eukaryota > Metazoa > Arthropoda > Malacostraca > Decapoda > Cambaridae > Procambarus > Procambarus clarkii. The sequence goes on along the minus strand of NC_091190.1, from coordinate 12,091,246 downwards.
GCGTAGCTTGCGTTGCTGAGCTCGTTATCATAACTCACTGCTAGGTGCTGGGGGACGTCCGGGTGTGCAAGGGGGATTTCCGGGTGTGTTTGGGGATTTCCGGGTGTGTTTGGGGATTTCCGGGTGTGATGGGGATTTCCGGGTGTGTTTGGGGATTTCCGGGTGTGATGGGGATTTCCGGGTGTGCAAGGGGGATTTCCGGGTGTGCCAGGGGACGTCCGGTGTAAACAATAATGTTGATCTAATGGTCTGTTGCTGCTTGAAGTTTTTTGTAAACATTTGTAAGTGTGCTTGAGAGACTTACAAGTGTGGCTGAATAAGGTGAAGTATATGTGTTATATGGAGGTGGTGTAAGTATGGTGTAACTGGCACAAGGGTGTAGGTGTATATCTGACCCAAGGGTGTAAGTGTATACCTGGCCCAAGGGTGTAGGTGTATATCTGGCCCAAGGGTGTAGGTGTATATCTGGCCCAAGGGTGTAGGTGTATATCTGACCCAAGGGTGTAAGTGTATACCTGGCCCAAGGGTGTAGGTGTATATCTGGCCCAAGGGTGTAAGTGTGTACCTGACCCAAGGGTGTAGGTGTATATCTGGCCCAAGGGTGTAAGTGTGTACCTGGCCCAAGGGTGTAAGTGTGTACCTGGCCCAAGGGTGTAAGTGTGTACCTGGCCCAAGGGTGTAAGTGTGTACCTAATCCAAGGGTGTAAGTGTGTACCTGACCCAAGGGTGTAAGTGTGTACCTGACAAGTGTGGTAGAGCTGTGGCGGTGGGCAGGAAGAAGCACATTACTGCCACTTACTCGACCACTCTCGCAGCCTTCCTCTCTGCCTCTTTACTGCTTGCTGCCTCCAGCCTGCACTGTCCTGCCTCCAGCCTGCACTGTCCTGCCTCCAGCCTGCAAACCTCAGGGCTGGGGCCTGCGTGTAGGAGCCTCAGGTCTGGGGGGGGGGAGGGCTGAGAGCAGTGACCAAGGGTTACTAGCGGCACTTACATATATAAATTGCTTCCCTTTTCCTGTTTTCAACATAATGCACCTCACAGCTACCGCAGTGTTGCCAGCACTGACAACCACGACTCACTGACAACCACGACACTGACAACCACGACACTGATAACCACGACACACTAACACCCACTCATACCTTCCCAGTCACTCCAAAACACCTGAAACACACTCCAGGACGACCTACACCCTCTCGAACCACACCCCAGAATTTCCATCAACTAAAGACAGGCACTTCGAGAGACTCTGGGCCTCACCTCATACCGTTCTCAATATACTGTTGTGGCCTGAATACACCACAAACTTTTGGCTACATTTTCGCATGACTCGAATTTTTCTTTTGATGGATGGAAAGTTTATGGGAAAAATTTATTACGTTAAAATTTCGAAATAATTATTTGACTGCGGAAATGTGTAGAGGAATAAAGTGGAATTGTGTTTGTTTGTGTACAAGCGTGCGGGATTGTATGTGTGTTTGTGCTTGTATGTTTACTCATCGAGTTGTGTTTGCAGGGTCGTGCCTCAGCTCTTGGGCTCTGTTAAGTGTCGTATCATTTATGAAACTTAACTGACAGTTTTGAAACTATTTGTAGATCTAGAAATAGTTCCCATGAAGTCTGAGGTCTTCATGAAAGACTAAAGAAGTCTTTCCTTTCAGACTTATGGCTCTGTCTATAGTTTATCCAGGTGACCTCCTCATCCACTTGGACTGATCGGCGCAACAACGGCCTTGCTTCTTGCAGATCGGCGTTCGATCCCGATAGTCAGAGTGGTTGGGTACTGTTGCTTGACACCTTCCTACCCCGGATCCTATCCTCGTATCCTAAGTGCTATAAAGTCACTGTGACTTAGCGCTTCTTTCCTGATAATCACCTTACCTCACCAGTGACATTTTTCATATATATCATCTCATCTCTTTCCAATTTGTTGATTTATTTTGAACCCGTTCTGTCGGGATCTTATTTATTCTGCCACTTCTCTTTCATATCTGTGAGGTCTAGGTTGTTCCTGTACTCACCTGATTGTGCTTGCGGGGGTTGAGCTTTGGCTCTTTGGTCCCGCCTCTCAACCGTCGAGGCGCTCATCATAGTTAAGTCTCTCCAGAATGTTTTGTGCTTCCTCAGCTGGAGTTCACGACGCTGGGCCCTTCTTGTATGTGTGATTCCTTAAGGCTACTTGAATGCTCTTCAGTTTCCTGTGGGGTTACCTTGAGGTGCTTCCGGGGCTTAGCGTCCCCGCGGCCCGCTCGTCGACCAGGCCTATTGGTTGCTGGACTGATCAACCAGGCTGTTAGACGCGGCTGCTCGCAGCCTGACGTACCGGGGTACCGGAAGGGTCGCTGGAGAGGACAGGTTGTAGAGGGAAGACCTTGACGCTCCGGCTCCCTGCAAATATATGTTGACGTAATTACATTCAGGGGTTTTTCAAACCGTTGAGTGGTTACACGTTTGTAAAAAAAATTAAGGTAATTTAAATATTGGAAGGAAAATGTGGATACTTCTGTACAAAAATATGATATTGGATGCTTGGAATTTTAAAAACAATTGAGTTGGAGAGAGAGAGACGGGTCTAGGGCCGTGAGAGAGACGGGTCCAGGACCGGGAGAGAGAGACGGGTCCAGGGCCGGGAGAGAGAGACGGGTCCAGGGCCGGGAGAGAGAGACGGGTCCAGGGCCGTGAGAGAGACGGGTCCAAGACCGCGAAAGACGGTCCACAGAGACTGGTCTAGTTTCTCAAATTGGTTATCTCTGTGGAGTTGGGTTTCTCCTCAGTGGCAAATATTTGAGAAACTAAGAATTAACACATCGTGATTTATACA